>NC_048228.1:29648537-29859851 GCF_002007445.2 Ailuropoda melanoleuca | reverse complement strand
AGCAAGGGGGCGGGGGGGGGCCCACGGGGAGGGAGAGCTTGAGCTTCCAGGTTCATATTTCAGGAAGTCCAGATTTATTTTCTTTTTTCTTTTAAGATTTTATTTATTTATTTGACAGAGAGAAGGAGAGCGAGCACAAGCAGGGGGCGTGGCAGGCAGAGGGAGAGGGAGAAGCAGGCTCTCCCCTGAGCAAACAGACCAATGCCGACCTCCGTCCCAGGACCCTGGGATCATGACCCGAAAGGGAGGCAGATGCTTAACTGCATGAGCCATCCCGGTGCCCCTAGAAGTCCAGATTTCTTTTGCTCCTTGTTATCGAAATCCATGAAATCCCTGTATTCCAAAAGCAAGCCTCCTTTTTTTCTCCCTCTTTTTAAACTTAATTTGAATAGGTTTCTGTTCTGGTACAGTGGGGTAGTATTTGGACATAGTGAATGAGATGTTATGCTTGCTCAGACCTTGACCTTCTCTTTCCCCTACTCTGGGTGGGGGTGGGGGCTGCTGGAAGACTGTCTATAGGATAGGGTTTTCAGCCTCAGAAATCTAAAGGAGGAAAACCGTTCAAGGCTGAGTATTTGAGCTTCTCAAGTAGATCTTTACAAATGCATGGCGGAGACAATCATTTTGAGTGAAAATACTTTTTAGGGATCAAGGGCCAGGACCACAGAGAAGGAGAGAAAGAGAGAGGAAACCCAGAAGCACTAAGATTTGCTTGGGTTCTGATTTGAGTAACACATCAATGGATTTGTCTGAGTTTTACCCGGAAGTGAATGAATTAAGTTTTCTGCCATCAGGGGAACATTGAGGCTTGAGATGGAAATAAGTATGTTTACAGAAAAATATAAACTGAAAGTCAACTTAAAAAGAAGAGTTACATTTTTCGATCTGAGTTTATGGCTAGTGGAAATGGTACCCGGCATATCAAGAAAACAGCAATTTCAGAAGGGCAATTATACAGAGAAATCGAAATCATATTTTTCTCCTTCAACACACACATAACAGCCGGGTATAGGCACTCTTGCATAAAACCCTGTGGGAGTGTACCTATCAAAGACTAGAAGCTAACATGTACTGAGTTCTCCCTACCACTAATTTCTGAAATAAGAATTCTACCCCACCTACCTGTAATTCTATCTATACCCACCACAGGGCAGTGGGCTTGTCATTGCCCCCCTTTTGTAGATGAGGGAACTGAGGCCTATAGAGATCAATGCCTGTGGCTTCCAAGCAATCACACAGGGCTCTGTTAAAATGATAGGACAACAAACACCTGAGCGGACTCCGAATCCCAGCAGGGCTGTTCAAGAACAGTCTGTCTTCACGGTTGTTTGGGAAGCACTTCGGCATTATGGAAAGATTGAGGCCTCTGGAGTCAGACTTGAGTTTGCAGTCTGTGTTAAATTAACTAAACAAGGAAGCTGCTGGACTGAGGTGGCCCTAATACCATGGCAGCAGTTTCAGAAAGAACCTTAGAAGCCAGGGGCCTCAGAGCCTACTGAATGGTATCTGTTCCTTTCTCTCCTGCCTTCATGAAGATTCTCTTCCCTGTTGTAGCCAGGATGGAGTTAGGAGACTTGGAGGCTAGGCCCCTACTCTGTCACTAGCTAGGCATGTACTCCTTAAATCTCTTTCTTGCATCCGTATGTGTTTTATTTCTAAATTGAGGGAGTTTGGACAAGAACAGGATTTCTAAGACCTATTCTACAAGCCTGTTATTCTAATCAGCTTCTTGAAAAGCTCTGCTAAAGGCCCAGGAAACATAAATTACAAGCACAAGATGAACTAGGAAAATTAGGGGTGAGGGAGGAAGAAAGTCCTTGTTACAGTCGTGTTGGCGTCGACCCTAATTTTTACGCTTATAAAAGTGTCGCAATTGTCTTTGCTTCATCTACTGCTATGAGGCTCCTATGCAGATGGAGGCATTCTGGTCTCTAGGAAATTACTAAACCCAAAGAGCTCCAGGAGAAATATGTAGAGGAAAAGTTTAAAGGAAATAATGGTTAATATTTGAAACCAATTAGCGTTCCTGTCTAACCACCAGTAATGGAGATTTCACCTGCCTGCCGCTAATGTTTCTGTTGGTTATAGAAGCAGCTTTGTGTGAATGCGAATGGTTCCAGAGAGTGTTCTGTTGAAGAGCAATTCACACAGAGAAAACACAACCAGGGGGTTCATGAATATGAATGAGCCAAGTCAGAGGTGCCTGCATAATCCAAGTGAGACCCCTCTCTCCTTCAACTCCGGAAGCAGCAAAAAGGACACCATAGCAGCCTGGTAAGTAGACAATCCTTAATTAAATAAGCAGGGCAAAGTAGAGAGCAATTGAAAAATGGAAAACTACAGAGCATAGAGAATTAGTGTGCCTGCTTATGTGATCTACTGAAGTGCCACATGAATGAGGAATGAGACAAACTTAATGACATTTGGCTTAATTTGTTAATGCTTTACCACAGGGATACCTTCGTATGGGCGTATTTCCTGAATAAAACATGGGTAAGACTCCACGGACAATAAATGGTTGAAATGTCTCTTTTTCTCCCAATTCAGTTAAAACAACATGCTATTTTAAAAAACATGTTTTTTCCTCAGATCAAAATCTGTATTTTACAAAACAAAGGATATGTTTTTCTGAACAATAATCCTCAATGCTTGAATATGGATGGTTCTCCTGTCCTTGTGTATTCAACAAACATTTGCTGAGTGTCCCCTGTGACCTAGGCATTTGCAATGTAAAACTTCCATTAAAGGAACAGATACAATGCATGCATTACATACGTTAGATTGTGTAATTATCATGACAACATTGCAAATGAGGCATGCTAGCTCCTCTTTATGGGTGAAAAAAGTGAGATTCAAAGAGATTTGTTAATTTCTCCAAGTTTTCATGTTCATGTTTAATGGAACCAGGTATTAAACGAGAAAGTGAGGCATACTGAACCTTCAAAAGTTTATCTGAACTAAAATCTATTCAAATTGGCAGCACCACTCTGGGATGTCCCCTTCGCTACTGTAAGACCTAATTTCCTTAAGCCTCTTCCAGCGTGGAGTCCCTCCCAGCAGCCTGAGATGGCGTCTCTACTCTTTGTCTTTCCCCTCTGACTCTCCACACAATGTATTAGCACTTCCCGCATGATTAATTGGCCCAGTATAAAGGACTACCCATTCTTGGTGCTCAGGAGGGAGCTAGCTGGGCCCAGGTGGAACGTACTTTCTGCTCTAGGACTGCCGAAGTGGTAGGTTCTCCGGACCTCCAGCTGCAACTCTGGCCCCCTCGTCTTGGAAATGATATATAGTGGGTAGATTGGAGATAGTACTGTATTGTGCCTAACATGTTGTGTCTCTGTGGTTGGAAGACCTGCCTTCAGACCTTTTGCCAACATTAGTAGCTTGAGCTTCGGTTGTCCCACCTGTTAGAGATGAGATGATGACGGTGATAAATGATACCTAACTCGTGGTGTTGTTGTAAAGATTAAATGAGATGAAAACTAGTATATATTGTTTAAGACATGCTAGCTCTTAGTTTCGATTTTATGATATCCTAGTACCACATCCAGGTGCGAATGGAGCTAGAAAAGCCATCTGTGGATTTGCCTAGAAATCAATGTGTATTATGCAAGGTGGTTTCCATGGGAAAACATTGATTTCTGAATGAATTTTGGAATCTCATCTGTTTGTAAATTCAGGCTGCCCTTCACTCTGTGTCTCTTTCCTCCGTTATATTTCTTCATTTGGACATAACGTGAAATATTCGGCGTCATTCTACAGATTTCACTTCGCACATGAATCTGTTTTCAGAACGGTGCTCTGTACTTCCACACACGGCTAAACAAATTTTCTGGTTTGGGTCTTTATGTGGAGCAAACGCATGGCATGACTGTCCTCGAATTCACTTGTCCTGTAGTTATAAGCCCAGCGCTCCTTCTCCATGCATGTGTCTATGGCATCTCCTGGCTTGGCCATGACAGGTGTGGGCTGATGCCCTGAAGGAACTAAGAAAGGAGCCCTTCGAGTGTGGAGGACACAAAACACACTTTGAAGACCCTTGAGTAATTTTGGAGGCTGTTTTTGAGAAGCTGCTTTTGAATGATAGAAAGTTTTATTTGTAATACTTTTTTTTTTTTTTTAAGATTTTATTTATTTGAGAGAATGAGAGAGAGAGAGCACGATCGGGTAGGGTCAGAGGGAGAAGCAGACTCCCCATTAAGTAGGGAGCCCAATGCGGGACTCGGATCCTGGGACTCCAGGAATGTGACCTGAGCCAAAGGCAGTCGCTTATCCAACTGAGCCACCCTGGCACCTTATTTGTAACATCTTTTTTTTTTAATTTATTTTTAAACTTAGCTATTTATTTTTTTTATTATTAACATATCATGTATTATTTTTTTCAGGGGCACAGGTCTGTGATTCATCAGTCTTACACAATACACAGCATTCACCACAGCACATACCTTCCCCAATGTCCATCACCCAGCCACCCCCCATCCTTCCCACTCCCCTACACTCCAGCAACCCTCAGTTTGTTTCCTTAGATTAAGAGTCTCTTGTGGTTTGTTTCCCTCTCTGTTTTCATCTTGTTTCATTGTTTCCTCTCTTCCTCTGAGATCCTCTGCCTTGTTTCTCAAATTTCACATATCAGTGAGATCATATGATAATTATCTTTCTCTGATTGACTTATTTTGCTTAGGATAATACCCCCTAGTTCCATCCATGTCTTTGCAAACAGCAAGATTTAATTTTTTGACGACTGAGTAATATTCCACTATATATATATATATATATATATATATCACATCTTCTTTATCCATTCATCTGTTGATGGACATCTAGGCTCTTTCCATAGTTTGGCTATTGTGGACATTGCTGCTATAAACATTGGGGTGCAGGTATCCCATTGGATCACTATATTTTTATCTTTGGGGTAAATACCCAGTAGTACAATTGCTGGGTGGTAGGGTAGCTCTATTTTCAACTTTTTGAGGAACCTCCATACAGTTTTCCAGAGTGGCTGCACCAGTTTGCATTCCCACCAACAGTGTAAGAGGGTTACCCTTTCTCCACATTCTCGCCAACATCTGTTGTTTCCTGAGTTGTTAATTTTAGCCATTCTGACTGGTGTGAGGCGGTATCTCATTGTGGTTTTGATTTGTATTTTCCTGATGCCAAGTGGTGTTGAGCACTTTTCATGTGTCCTTTGGCCATTTGGATGTCTTCTTTGCAGAAATGTCTGTTCATGTCTTCAGCCCATTTCTTGATTGGATTATTTGTTCCTTGGGTGTTGAGCTGTATAAGTTCTTTATAGATTTTGGATACTAGTCCTTTATCTGATACGTCATTTACAAATATCTTCTCCCATCTTAACGAAAGGAAATGGAAGAAGCCCAGTGATGATGAAGATTTTTGTCATCTCCATTCACTGGGTGTCTGATCCATCTAAGATAGAATTTTGCCCAGAAAGCATGATTGGCTCTATATACTTCAGAAAGGACAATGATCCTTAGGACTGATGAATCTATTTCTCTTTCTTACGTATAGAAAAGTGTTAGAATCCACATCTGTATACATGGCAACTAGCCTGGGGATAGGAAGCAGGTTCCTGGGAGAAATGTGAAGGAGAGCATAAGTGGCAGAGAACATTTGCTTAGTGTGTTGGGAGAAATCAGGTATGTCTGATTAGTGCAAATTTCATAAAAGGTTTGGTATTGGAGGAGACAATAAAGTAGAGCCATATGAAAATATTTTTATTTTTTCTGTGTTTCTAAATGTTTTGGTTTAGGTGGTTTGATATTATCATAATGCTGGAAACACTTTGGAATTCAAACAAGACATTTTTTGGAAAGTAGGAAGGCAGAGTACTGAACAGAAATTGAATCCACTTCCCCTGGCCTAAGAGAAATGGTTAGTTCTAGTGAAAGTGCCAGTGGCAGAAGACACAAGCAAAGGAGCCCACTCAGCTTTTCCAAGACTTCCTGTCCCCTCCATATAACAGGGCCAGGTGCAGTGCTGAGAAAGGAGGGGCTCAGAAGGTATTGGAATGACCGGGTATAGAAGGAGGGCTCAGTGGTGGTTCAATGGAAGGAAAAATTGACCTGTTAATTTTATTCCATATTTGAGCAGCTCCAGTCATTAGACATTTCTTACTTAATGTTGAAATGAAATCCGCCTATGCATACCTTTATGCATTGCTTCTAGTTCTGCCTTCTGGTGTGATACAAAGAATAAATCCTATCCAACTTCTGAATGACAACCCTTCAAACGTTTAAAGATAGCTAAGTTACATCCTTGTGCCCTCCAGTCCATTCTTAACACAGTCCATTCCAAACCATCTTAAATTCCATTTATTTGATTAAATATTACTGATCCCTTCAACTATTCTTTATATGATCTGTTTTATGGACACTTTATTCTCCTGGTTTTTGGATGTATTAGAGTTAGTCAACGGGCCTTTGAAAATGTTGAGCTGAACAAAATACTTCAGATCTAGGGTAGTCATTTCAGAATAGCATCTTTGTCCTGAACTCTGAAAACTAAGTTTCCCTTGAATTTTCAAGTAGCTGCATCTCATTATGGCCCAGTCTGAACTTTCACCCCATAGATACCTAGGCCTTCTTTGTGCTGACTTTGTTAAAAACAACAGCAACAACAAATGTTCCTCCATCCTGTTCTTCCCATGGTTCTTTGGAAAGCATTATCTTGAAACCTTATTCTGACCTCTATTAAAATTCATTTATTTGTTCAGCCTATTTTTCCAGCATGATCTCATCTTTTTGTCTTGATTCTTGCCATCAAGAGCATGTCTTGTTCTTACAATCGTGGCATATGCTGATATGATAAACATGTCTTGGCAGTTAAATGTCAATTGAAATGCTAATGAGGTTGCATTTTACATATTAAATTAGAAAAAAAGTAAAAGAATGAAAAGGTGTGGGTGAAAAGAGTCATTTTCGCAAGACTATTAGTCTATTTCCGTAGACAATAGGCATCAAAATTTCAAAGAATGTACATTATTCTGGATGTAATTTTTCTTCCAGTAAATAATCCAAAGGACTTAATCTGATCAGTGAGAATAGGATATTTATATCCACATAATTTAGAATACTGAAAAGTTAGGGACATCTAAATGTATCAGTAGAGGATTGTATTAAATCTATCTAGTTCTTAAGATGGAATATTAAGCAGTCAGTAAAAATGATATATTTTTATACGGTTACATGGGTAAAGAACAGGCAATAAAAGCCTGAGAAGTAGAGTTTTGTTTGTTTATAAAAGATGAGTATGCATGTGCGTGATGAGTCTGTGTATATGCAGAGAACTATCTGGAAGGTTGTGTACCAGTTTAATTACAATTCTACCTTGGCAGTAGAACTGCACGTGACTTTTACAATCTTGTTTTTATCTTTCTTTATCGTGTAAATGTTCTAAAATGAACAAGCATTAGTTTTATAATTAGAAGATACTCTATTTTAGACTTTGGGGGGGGAAGTTTGAATGATCATGACAAACACTGATCCTTACCGCATCTCACTGAGGTTCCTCTTCAGGTTGTTGTAAGTGTAAGAAATACTCATCAGATCGGCATCAGAGTCACCACTTGCAATAACTATATTATTTTGGCTAACGCCTGATATGGTTCTGGAAGTAAAGTGGGATCAATGCTTCTTCCTCCTTATTTTTTACCCTACTGAGGGGGTCTTAGTTGGGTCCCTGCAAACAGACTCTGATACGGAGATCTTCCTGTGAGGGTCGATCGAGGGGTGCTCTCAGCAGCTATACTTGTAATGGAGTAGGGGAAGAGGAAGTGGGCAGGGGCAGAAACTGAGCGGCGATGCAGTTGCCACGGAGGCCTCAGCGCACCCTGTGGGGCTCTTGGAAGCTGGGAAGGGCATTCGGATATGACCTGTATTGAGGCAAGAGACAAGGCCCTGTCCCTTCCCCTTGACCCCGTTATTGGATGTGGGCTGCCCCGGCAAGGAACATAACCTTGGGAGAGACAGCTTTCTTTGATCAAGGACAACTGCCAAGGGAGGATTCATCTGTGAATCATCAGCAAATATTCCCAGCAGTTGGGGGAGTCAGTAACTCTTACCCTGAAGGACGGACTCCGGGAAATGACCACAGGGTTGACTACAGAAGGGCAGGCTGTGCCTCTGCCTTTTGCCCCAACAATTGGGGGAAAACATAGAAACATAGAAATAATAATTCCGTGTTTTTGCTCACAATTTTCCCTTCTCTGTCTCTCCACGTACAGATTCCCACAATTAAAACACCTTGATTCAAATACAAGTATATGAAAAATTGGACTGAGGGCTAGTTCATTCATTCATTCATTCATTCATTCATTCATTCATTCATTCAATATTTATATTTATTGAGCATTTACTGTTGTGGTAGGCATTGTTCCAGGTGCTGAAAACACTACAAGGGATGGAAATTCCTTTCTTATCGATTTTATATGCTAAGTGGCAGACTCTGGCCATACTCAAATTTTCATGTCTCCCAGCGTCACTGAGGCTTTGTCATTTGGCCAAGCTGACTGATACTCTGCTCTTAAGGTGAGTCTGCTCTTTTTCAGAAGTGCCTTAGTCACATGTGAATATAGATTTCTGGCTGCTTTCCTCAAGTATTAGTCTTTCAAATGAGCCCAGAGAAGTTTGAATCCTAGCTGTGGATTCAACTTTGAGTAAAAATAAATAAGTAAATAATAAACAAACTAAAAGTAATTGCTTGACATTATGCAGGCAAAAGAGCCAACTGACTAATGACTATTCCATTCTTCAGCAGAGTCCATGGACATTTAGATACAACCTAAAATATTCTGTCTCAGATAACATCAGGTGATGTTTTTCCTGAATGAGCACAGGACTCTGAAAAGGCTTTCTTTACTCTTTCCTGCTTGGCACCTCTCCTAGATAAATATCATTTGCTTTAAGTTCTCAGTTTTAAAGGGAAATTGAGCCAGTGACTTTGTGCTAAAATCAACCTTGAAAAGTGGGGGAAGATGAAGATAATTTCTCTCAGTGGCCAATTCTCACATTTGGATAAGTAAGGCCATATTATTTCAGGTGGGATGAAGAAATAACATTGCTAGCAGTAAACAAACCTACTGGGGAGAAATGAAAACAAGCAGATACAATAGGAGTGCCACATTTTTTCTAGATTTTTTTTTCTCAAAACTTACTGAGTGGTTATCCATAAAAACGGTATTACATTTTTAAAGCTTGTAATAATTTCTTTGTGGTTTTTGTTAAATAAAAGTGTGATGACTGAATTCAATTTTTATAAAATGAACACTGTAATGTTTATCCTTTCATGTGAAGGTGGGAAAGGATAATTGGTGTAACTGATAGATATAATGACTTTGACCATTATCCCTACATTCAGGGTTAGAATCTCATTTAGCTTCTGTGAATATTATGACCATGACTGAGATACTTAGCAAAATGTTCATGCATTCTCTGCAATTTTCTCTTTAAAAACAAAGCAAAAGTTAATTATGCAGATTTTATTTGGACACACTCTTGATTCAGATTACAGGCTGTACATAAAACAAAAACTACAGTCACAAATCTTCACACAGTTGCTGTTTCTTCTTTTCAGTGGAAAATTGTATTTCCACACTGGTGAACAGCTAGGGTTGTGAACGTTGCCATGAAATATGAAAATAATCAGCAATAAAAAATGCCCAGCCATTCACACAAATTTATCAAGCTAAATCTCCTAAGTAACCTTCACATTTTAGTGTGACTTCAAGCTAAATTCACTGACCAACATTTTACAGAATAAGTAACTTTCCATGCAAGAACTCTTGGCGTAAAACTAATAATGGGGTCCTTGTTACTTAGGTTGATTTGTTCAGCTCATTCCTCAGCTTATCAGCACTTTTTCGGACACTAAAAGAAGTACCTCAATAAGAAATATCATGGAGACTTAAATTTTGAACCACCCACATCATCATCATAGTCTTTACCGCCATCATCATCCTTATCAACTCCACTGAAGTACCGAATAATTCTTCGTAAAGCTGATACTTGGAGAATTTCCAACTGAAAATAAGTGGTTTTCTGTATGTTATGTTAATTAGTTCCAAATCACTTAGAATAAAAGTAGGTTTTTATTCACTAAGTGTCCTCTTTTTACATTTATTATATTATTTCAAAAGGGCTTATGTATAAGATATCATTAAAAGGAAGAACAGTGTTTTCTGTGGCTTGGATGAAAAACAGTATTAACTGGAAAAAGGAACTTTAAACTTATTTAAGAGCTGGTTAGTTCAAGTTCTTGTGCATTAGTTAGGGTTCTCCAGAGAACAGAACCAGTAGGATCCATCTCTCTCTCTCTCTTTTATCTATCAACTATCTGTCTATTTAAAGGAACTAGCTCAAGTGATTATGGAAACTGGCAAGTTCAATATCTCAGAGCTGTCATCCCAGTTTGAGTTTGAAGGCTGCAGGCTACTGAAGAGACAAGAAGAGCTAATACACTCAGTTCAAAGGTCATCAGGCAGGAGACTCATCTTTTAGTGGGGCTTGTAGGGTCTGCCTTTTGTTCTAATCAAGCCTTCAGCTGATTGGATGAGACCAAAACCTGTCCCATTGAGAACAATCTCTTTTACTCAATCTACTGATTTAAATGTTAATCCCATCCCAAAACATGATCAAGTGTTGATATTCTCAAGTACATGGTATGTATTTTGAAAATGTAGTTTAAAATATTATTTATTTTATCTCTAGAAAGCATTTTTGAATTAGCTTTTTGTATTTATTTTGTTTCTTTGTTGTTTATTGTTGGTTTTGTTTGTTTTGTAGGGACTTTTATTATTCATGTGCAATTTTTTTTTGTCTATCCTCTGTATTTGTCACTTTCTTGTGAATCCCTTTTTTCCCTTTACATCTTCTGATTTAAAATTTTTTTCTATTCTCACTTTCTATTACTTTTAAATCATTCATTACTGTGTACAATCATTCTTGTAATCCTTCTTAGTCTTTATTTCTGAAATAATTTTTCTTTTCTTTTTAGTTCCCCCCCCTCCCCGCCCCAAACTCTATCTGGGCTTCTCTAATTCTGATTTGTGTTGACTTTTCTCATCTAGGATTGTTGCTAGAAGATGGTAGTGGTATAGTCAAAGCTTGAGAGAATCCCCATTGTTTGGGCTGAGTGCCTTCCTTCTTCCTGGATGCCTTTCACCATCTTTTGTGGGGTTATAATCCCTCTTCTCAGGGATTGCCTCTGCAGCCTGATACCATGCACGCTCATGGGCTGCCCTCTGCACTTCTTTCTGAGGAGAGTTACTGGTCTCCGGTTGGGCACCTGTTTCTCAAAACGAGTCCAGCACCATGGCTTTTGATGTCGGCCCTGTGTTCAATCTTTTCTCATGACTGTTGGCAGCCAGCTTTTCTGCCATGTGCAAAAAGTTATTCTTCACTCTGAGAAAAATGGAGGCTGAGATACTAAAAGACTCAGAGATGAGTGTGGAGAGTTCTGGCTGCATTGAGGTTACAGTTATTCCTGAGGCTCAGATGTTTCCGTGGCCTCCCCAGTTGGCTTGTTCAGCCTGATACCTAAGTGCCTTCTCATGAACTCTCCCTATTTATAGACGCGGGTTTGAGTGGGGGTCTGTTAACAGAAAGAATACAACCAAGAATGTCTTTACACGACCTTTCGCATAAACAGTAATCAAGTTTAGAACATGATGAACTCTTTCAAATTCTGTAAGAACTGCATTTTTTCCACTTCTGCAACATTTTAGATAATGTCTTTAATTGATAGTTCTATTTTGAGAGACCTCATTTAAGTTTCTTTCATTCAGAGTATTACTATTTCTACTTCACAGACACCTTTAAATCTTAGAATGGATACACTTTCTCTTTTATATATATATATGGGAAAATTGTATATATGTATGGGAAAATATAGATATATTTCTTCTTGTTTTATCTCTTTCTGTTTTCCTCCTATGTTCGACATGGGTTTTAACATTTGTTATTCCACATAATTTTTAAAAATTCTCTACGGTGTCTATTCTGCTTCTTACTGTACCCAAAGCAGACTTTCATTCTGCTAACGTGATTCTTTTCTTATTTCAGCCAATATCCTCTGTATCTCTGCCTTTATTTCGGCTGTTTTGTTTGTGGAGATGCCTGCTCCCATTTTATAGAGGCTCTGAGATCTCTGTGAGCACTGACTCTTGGAAAATTCTTATATAATTTTGAAGAAAAGAATTTTCAGAGCCATGACCTCCCCCGGTCTTTAGGGAAATCTCTCCCTCTCTGCCAAATGTCTTCTCCCTCTTATGTTTTAGTAGGTTCCACTGTTGATTTCCTGGACGCACAGACTCGGGAAGAGTTATCCAGCAGGGCATTTTTCAACAAAGTTCAGTTTCCTTAGTCCTCTTTGTTGTTCACTGGGGCTCAGACAACTTTCCTCTTTCAAATATAAACCTGAAAGTCAGGATGTAGCATTTTCCTTTTATTCTGTTTGTGGCGCCTACTGGCATCCATCCCATCTGACCGCCCTGGTGCTGTAGTGAGCCTCGGGCTGGGGCTGTGCTGGGGAACCAGCTGACAAGCTTCTAACTCACGGCTGCTTCTAACCCCCGGGAACCAGCACACCCATCTCAGCACTCTCGGCTCTCCTGCGTCTGTTTTGATTTTTGTGTACCCGCCCGCAATACAAAATGTCCTTGGATACTATCTTAATACTCCTCTCTACTTCCTATTAATGGAATGGAAAAATAAAAAGAGAAAGAGCTGATAGAGATAGGTATAAAAGGAGATATAAAAGGAGGACAGGACTCCAGTTACTTCTAAAATGATTGCTCTCTTGTTTTTCTAGAGTCCAGCCTCTACGTTCTGCGGTTAGGTGTGCAGAGGGGAAATGAGTCAGAGATTTTTTTATTTTTATTTATTTTTAATTTTTAGTGAATATCTTTTGCTTCTGGGTCAGATGGTTACAGTAGAGTCCAATAATTTGCTTTTCAGTTTATCCCCATTTGCAAAGCATTTAGGGGAAATTCCCTGGAAATTTTGGTACGTCATTTTTTTTTTCTTTTGCTGTTGTCACTTACTGTCTCTTTCTTTTATCTTCATGGAAGGACCGCGGACCAGACACATCTAATCTATTTTCATGTTCCCCACGAAATCACATTTGATCTGGGGGGAGTTGTACTAGTGCTTACGAAGACAAAACTCTACTCGTGTACTTAACAGAAGCATGTATATATTTTTATTGCAAAAGGCAATGAAACAGAGATAGCCTCTGTTTCTATAGCTTCTGTTTCTGGGACAAGAATCTCTACAGTATACTGAGTAATAGCATGGACTTTGCAGCCACATATACGTGTGTCTAAATCCAGGCAAGATTTCTGTGACTTTCTGCGACTTTGGGCCACCCTCAACCATTGTGAACCTCATTTTCTCATGTAAAATGGAGATGATAGTACCTATCTTTTAGTGTTGTTATGAGGAATGTACTTAGCATTGGGTTTGCGTGTTATAAATACTCAATAGATGGCAGTCTTAATTGATTATTGCAAGTACGACAGGAGGCAGTATCTCTGAATTTCCAAAGTGCATTTGAAATTCACAAGCCTTATAAGATTAGGTCTTATTCAATATTTTTAGAAAATAATATTCATGATAAAGTACTAGGCCATTATCTTGCTAACATATAATTATTTTAACAATACAGAAAAATAACTTTTCCTGTCCTACACACCTTGCCCATATGTGTTACCATGCAAACATGACTGAAGTGATTTGTGTAGCAAGTGGTTATTTACTTATTCACTATGGAAGGGGGCAACTGGTTCACACAGAGAATATATATATACAGAACATATATATACATATTTTTCACAGAGAGTACATTTCTAAAATAAAATTGTGAACTTGCTTTGTCTACAGGCATGATAATGGTCTCTTTTAAGAAACAACCTTCTTGATTATTGATTGATTAAAGATTATTATTTGCATCAAAGCTGACTAATTCTGAAAAGAGAATCTACATATATTCTTGGCAACATCACCAAACCATTTCATGTGCCAAGAAAATTACTAACAATATTCACGGAGAGCCAGTTCTTGATTATACAGCAATGAATTCCATTGTCTAGAGCTTATCCAGCTATATTGTTGCCTATCCTCTTTTCCTTCTCCCTCTGAGGTCCATCTGCCTTCCAAATTACACTGCTTGTTAACTTCCTCACCCCTGAAATTAGCCATCTTCTACGATGGAGCTTTCACTATGTTATATCTGATAGCAAGATTTGAAGAAGAAATTTGAACCTATAATCTTTAACAGGGTGTCGAAATATGTGAATTTTATTTATTTGAGATTGTTATTCTTAAAAATAGCACAGTATATATTTATCTATTTTTAAAGAATTATTTATTTATTTGAGAGAGAGAGTGGGCGAGAGGGGGAATGGGCGGAGGGAGAGACTATCTAAGCAGACTCCCACTGAGCACAGAGCCTGACGCGGGTCTCGATCCCAAGCACCATTTGATCAGAATCTGAGCTGAATCCAAGAGTCGGATGCTTAACCAGCTGAGCCACCCAGATGCCCCAGCACAGTATATTTTTTATTTTAAAACATTTCCAGCTTTGTGTGGTGTATTGAAAAAGGGAGAAAAAAGCAAAAGTTTAGCAAATGCTAGGTTCCATTCATTAAGAAGGAACTGTTGGTTCAGAGGAAGCTGACTTATACAGTAAGGGCATTCACTGCCTTGGATCCATGGGGGAACTGGGCAATTAACACATGGGCTGATACAGATGCATGTCTTCAAGAAGTCCCAGCTGCCTCCTGCTAGGTACGTAAGTGGGCAAGTCCCTTTTAATATCTCTGGATCTCAGCATGGCTAATTCTGAAATGTGGTATAAATATAAACTCCATCATGTTTGTATAAATTCTTCTAATGGGGAGACTTTGAGAAAATGCAAGGGTTGAAGGTTCAAAACAGGATACTAAATGAGCACCGTAAATTTCTCCTTTGCTTGGAGAAATTCAACATGGAGTCTCCTGGAATAGAGAAAATTCTGAGTGAAGGGGACTAGGCAGCATAACATCATGGCTAAGAGCATGAACCCTGGAGCCAGACTGCCTAGACGTGAATCCCAGCTCTGCCACTAATCTGGCGTGTTACCTTCGACAGGTTATTTGCCCTTCTGTTCCTCAGTTACCTCATCTGTACACCAGGGATGGTGATGATGGCATTTACCTTACAGCGTCAGTACAAGGGGTAAATAAATTAATATGTGTCAAATACTTAGCATCTAGCATGTAACACATGCTATGGAAATACTTATTAGGGGCACCTGGGTGGCACAGTTGTTAAGCGTCTGCCTTCGAAATTTTGATGAGAGAAAAATCAATTCTTTTTTTTTTTTTTAAAGATTTTATTTATTTATTTGACAGAAAGAGAGAGACAGCCAGTGAGAGAGGGAACACAAGCAGGGGGAGTGGGAGAGGAAGAAGCAGGCTCCCAGCAGAGGAGCCTGATGCGGGGCTCGATCCCAGAACGCCGGGATCAGGCCCTGAGCCGAAGGCAGACGCTTAAGGACTGTACCACCTAGGTGCCTGAGAAAAATCAATTCTTAAACAAATGGTCTTGGTGACAGTTTTGTGTTAAGGGCGTGCACTGTATCCATGAGTGCTTGTTATGTGAGGGTTTGTTACTCTAACTTGGATATCACGTGGTTTGACAAGGAAATGAAAATGAATAAAAATCTATGTTTTTAATTTGCCTGTAGGATTTTTAAAAAAGTGAGATGAATTATAAGGGATTGAAAGTAGTCTATCATTGGGTCTTGACACTTGAATTTTTGTACCCATCAGGGGAGATCTAGGTTGTCCCTGCAATCCATCTGAATCTGAATAGCACAAGCTTCCCTAACATCCCTCAGACGGCCAATAAGAAGGATATATTTGGACGGGCGCCTGGGCGGCTCAGTCGGTTGAGCGCCAGACCCTTGGTTTCAGCTCAGGTCATGAGCTCAGGGCCATGTGGGATCGAGCCCCACATCAGGCTCTAGGCTCAACAGAGTCTGCGTCAGGGTCTCTCTCCCTCTCCTTCTCCCTCCCCCTCTCTCCCCCACTCTCTCTCAAATAAAATAAATAAATAAATAAATAAATAAATAAATAAATAAAATCTTAAAAAAAAAGGATTTTGGAGGAAGAAAACCAGAGTCCCCACGCTGGGAGCGAAGCACTCACAAAGCCTTATAAACAGCCGCACACAATCCCACAAGAGGAAGCTCTGGGCAAGTGTAATCCTCGGCTTTAGCTCCCACAGTGTGAACAACGGTGTGGCGAGTGCATGGGAGATTTCACTGAGACAGAGTATTGTGACAGGTGGGATTATTCCCAGTTGTTCGCTCTCTGTCACGTGCTCTGGCCAACGAGATGGGAGTAGATATGACAGTTGTCTTATTCAATAGAAGCTTAAATGCAATGGGGTGCTTCACTTGGGCCCTTTTCCTCCTGCCCTTTACCATGAGAACGGCAGGTCTCAGAGAGTGGTGTCTGGGTTGGGGGGTGAGGACACCTGTGAGGCCTGCTGAGCCCAGCTGATTCCAGCAGGGTCCGGCCGAATCACAGCCTTCAAGGAACAGGAGGAGTCAGTCGGTGCTTGTTGTAAGCTGCGGAGCTATGGGGGCTGTTCTCTACCGCTTGGTATAGTTTCCTCATCTTACCTTTTTGAGGACATTGTCTAGTGGTCTATGGAAATTCGTGGTGCCCCCAAAGCACTTTGGTACGTTAGTCAAACTTGAATGTCCTTATCATCACACTCACAATACCCGTATGTTGTCAAGACAGTAAATCTAAGAGTTTGTAAATAGGGATTCTGAATATTTGGGGCCCTTTTTGTTTATATGTTTGAAGGTTAGTAGCAAGTTTGAGGAACAAGGGTCTGTTGTCTTTCTCTACTGCTCTTGCGGGGTACCACAAAAATGGTGGCAGCACTTGAATTATAATCATTTATTTGGAGCAGGTGGAAACAATAATACTCTGACTTTACATTTCCTCAGCTTCTTTTGTCTGAAGCATTAAAGAACTCTTGAAATAGTGTCTCACTGATTCTTACACTTCTTGCACGAGCAGTGAAGTACCTATAATTATTCCACAAGGTTTGCAAGGCAGACACATGCAAGTGAGTGAAATGACGGTTCTGAGCAATAAAATATCTGGGTATTTGTGGTTTTGTAGGTGCAATATTGATGACCAACTCAATTTAAAATAATTTCTATTACAAGTTATTATATATAGTATACTATTTTGGGACTGTAAAAAGTTCAATATTTTTGGTGGAAAGGAGCAGGGGACAAATTAATAAATGGTATCCTCGTTTAAGATGAAGCATCTGTTTTCATCCCTACTGTGAATATTCTGACAAACTTCCTTATCTTTTTAATAATTTCCTTACATCTATATAAAAATGTTATAATTTTAATTTTTTCCCCTTTCATTCACTGGAATTTTTGGAAAGATTTCTTTGTGGTGAAGTACATAATTCAGTTATAAAAATTTAATAAATACAAGAGAACAATGTGTATTCTTGGCTAACGTGGTACCTAGTTCTAGGTATTTCTATTAAAGTAGGTTTATTCATTGTGAATTACATTTCTTTAGAGCCTTAGGGATGTTTTCTGTGCTTGACTTACCAAGTTCTGAAAGAGATATATTAACATCCTTCACTGTGATCATGACTGCTATGATCAAAATTGCGTATCAATATTCTGCTCATTCCTTTTTATTCTTTAAAGATTTCAACATTATTCATCACTACTCTTGTCCTTTCTCTTGATGATTTCAGCATTCGTGTGGATGAACCACTCAAAACCCTTTTCTCTTATTGTCAATTATTTTTCTTCTACCTTTCCTCAGCCACCTACTCTCATACCTAGATCTTATTATTACCAATAATTTTTAAAAATTCCATTACCAATAACCAAAATGGTTTTAATTTCGAGCAGTCGACATTCCGTCCACCATTTTTCCTATCTTTCCGGTTCATTTTCCACGGTAACAGTTCTTCAACTACCATATCCGATCCACGGATCCCACTACTTCCATTATGCATCATTCCCTCATATTTGATTTTTTCTACATATCAGCCTGAATTCCATGGTCCATGACTGTAGTCGCTCCTTTGTATAAACCCACAGTTTCTTTGTTCTGCTTTCCCTCCATTCTCTGCTGCTTTTAAACTCCAACTCTGGTTACGTGCGACTCTCTACGTACTCCATGCTCACGAGAGAACACTGAAATACTCCTGGACAGAGCTATATGTCAGCTTTCTGCTTTCACTTTCATTTATGTCCACAAAAGGGACACTCTCTGTCATTTCCACTACATCCCACACTCATTTAGGAAACTGTTTTGCAGTTTTCTCTTTGTAGGAACTTGATCTTTTTTCCCACCTCCTCACTTGCAGCTAATAACATCACTTTTATTTCAGTGAGAAGACAGAAGCTCCCAGAAGACAACTCCCAGTTCTTCTCACCACCAGGCTTAGCCCCTCATATGCATCCGCATTTCTATGCTCTTCCCTGCCCTCTCTGGCCATAATGAGTCTCTGCTGCCTCCTGGGACTAACTCTTCCCTTTTGTATTCAGTCTTCTGACCCCTTCCCTATTCATGGATTTGTCTGCTCCTCTAAGTATTCTTTCTCTTTCCTTCCGTCCTGAATCACTAAACTTTCCCTCTCTAATGATCTAAGGGATCATTCCCATCTGTATATAAACATAGTGTGAAAGGCCCATTAAAAACAGGGGCGCCTGGGTGGCACAGCGGTTAAAGCGTCTGCCTTCAGCTCAGGGCGTGATCCCAGCGTTCTGGGATCGAGCCCCACATCAGGCTCTTCTGCTATGAGCCTGCTTCTTCCTCTCCCACTCCCCCTGCTTGTGTTCCCTCTCTCGCTGGCTGTCTCTATCTCTGTCGAATAAATAAATAAAATCTTTAAAAAAAAAAACAAAAAACAAAAAAACAAACCTTTCTCAGATCTCACACTCTCCCTCCATATACTGCACCATTTCTCTGTTTTCTTGAAATACTCACTGTGTCCAATTCTCACCTTATATTCTCTCTTGAACCACTCCACTCAGGCTTTGTCCTTCCAGTGCACCAAAGCTATTCTTTTCAAAATTACGGATGACCTCCATGTTGCCAAATCCAGCCATCAGTTCTTAGTCCTCATCTTCAATGACTCACCAGCATTTTCATACAGTCAATCGCGTCTTCCTTGAAGTGCATCCTTTAGTTTCTGGGATACCTCCCTCTCCTGGTGTCCCCTTTACCCCCCTACCTACTCCTGTTTAGTCTTCGCCATAGATCCTCTTCTTTTTCTTGTGTCTAAATGCTGGAGAGCCCCCAGGGCTTGGGACCATGCCTGGTTCTCTTCTCCGTATACAAGATTTTTCTGATTTTTCTCAACCAAGGCTTTTTAATGCTTTAAATGTTGATAATTCCTAAATTAGCTTCTTCAGTCTTGGCTTCTCCCTTGGGCTCTAGGGTGGTAGATCCAACTTGCTACTTGATACCACCTCCTAGATGTCTAATAGGTATTTTGAACAAAACTCTTGATTTTTCTTAGTCCTTCCATTTGCTTCCACCATGATTCAGTGAATTATCTATGCCTCAGATCTAGGAGTTATCTTTGATTCCACCCTTCCTCATACCCTACATCAATATACCATACCATAGACCATCTTTAAAATATATCTCAGATTGAGTCATTTCTCAGCACTTGCACTGCTATCACCGTCATCCAAGCTTCCATCATCCCTCTTGGGTTTCTCCAAGCATCGTCACCCTTCCTCCTGGCTTTGCACCTCCTTTCAGTCAGTTCTTAGGACAGTAGTCAGAGTAATCTTGTACAAAGCAAACTGTTTATAAACTTTCAATGATTCCCAATTCTCTTAATAAAATAAAAATTCCCTGCAATGGCTCACAAAGTCTACCTGATCTGGCCCCAACTACCCCTCCAACTGCATCTCCCACTCTGCCTTGGTTCCATCAACTCCAGCCCCACCAACTTGCGTGCTGTCTTTGAACACTCCAAACTTGTTCTTGCCTCAGGGTCTCTGTGTTTGTCCCTCATGTCTCCTGGGATGTGCTTTCTCCAGAACCCCAGATTGCTTTCTAGCTTCATTAAGTTCTTTGCTCAAATTGCACATTTTAAGAGAGATCTTCCTTGGAAATCAGTTCTTAATCAGTCTTCAGTATCCTCCTTTAGCCTTTTATCCTGCTTTATCATATTGTATATTTCTTTGTTTATTGGCTGTTATCCTTCATGTTACAATGTAGGTTCTATGATTGTGAGAAATGTGTCTGTCATGTGAGAATCAACCTATTCACTGATATACCTCTAGTGAATAACCCTTAGCAGACTGCGGTGCTTAATATATACTTGTTGAATGACTAGATGCTTGAATTATTTTTGGTATTTGCTATATCCACACTGTTGTATCCTTTTGTGGATTATAAATTTTATGATTTAAAAATATTCCTTGTTCTAATTAATATTCTGGTCTTAGATTCTAGCTTATTTGATATCAATATTGTGTTTGGCAGGGTTCTTTTGTTTACATTAGACTACTACCTCATCGTGTATCTCTTCTTATTTATTAACGTTTTTCATAAGGATATCTCCCCTTTCATTCCAACTTGTCAAATCCAGATTGAATTGTTCCCTGAGAGCAGTGGCTTCAACAGAGGCTAATGTACATAGAAACATCAACAGTTGGAGTTCTTTAGATTAGGCAGGTTTCTTGAAGTTAACCCCTTGAAATAAGAGCCTTCTCCTGGATTATTGGTAGCCAGAGGGTGAGGGAAAAGACTGGAATCCGTGGACCCTCCTCATTTGCTTTTGTTGAGTTTGGACTTCATTTGTGTACAAAGAGCTGGGATGGGAAGAAATGGGGCCTTACGTCAAGTTGCTAGTTGATAAGCACATGACAGCCCCAAAGTGTTGCTCTGAGTGGCAAGTTTTTCACAAAGCTCATTTATGAATAGATCCTGGTATTGCACGAGGGTACATGATAGAAATCTGGGGGAAATTTACCCATTCACCATAAATCATATTATGTTAAACTTCTCTCTTAATACCATTTTCACAACAGCTATTCTAACCAGCTAATTCTGTCCAAGGCCCATCCACACTCCCGGCTGAATGGGAGAGGTCAGGCAGCTGTGAACAATAAAAAGGCTGAAGTGCATTTATACTCTATTGGTGACATGTCCAATATGATGATCTTCTAAAACTCTGCCTCACAGTGCAAAAAATCATAGAATATTTTCTCAAGTCACCAACTCTGAGCCAGCTGCTGATAATGTAAAACTAATTCCTCACTTTTCTAGACAAGTATGTCACTCACCTTAATATCCTTCTTGACAAAAGCAACTAGGTAGCCAGTATTCCTTGGTCAGGTTAATAAAGTAGTAAAAGAAATAAAAATTGGAAGAGGCCAACTGGGGATTTTTGTCCCATTTAAATTTTATTATAAACTTATTACCTTGAGAAAACTCAAGTGTAATACACCAATATGTAGAGGTTCAATATTGACCATCAGACCCAATCATGAGAGTGGATTCGAAGATGTAGTTACAGGTAGCATTGATTTAGCAAGGAAGGTCATGTACACTCATCTATTGGACCTTGAAGCTTGCTTCACTGAGATTCACAAAATCAATTCAATTTTCTTGAACTTTTGTATTTTAGAGAACTTGCTGATTGATTAGTAATTTTCCTATGTATTGTGAGGCTGATGAAAACAAAGAAACGAAAACCTCAAGTTAAATTAAAGACCTGGGGAGGATTTCCTGCTCCTGCTTTGATAAGTAGTTTCTCTTCCTTGCCAATTTGTTAACTTTTCTGAGCATTTCCTAAATTTTCACTCATTCATTTACTTATTTATTATTTACTAACTTCTATGTGTTAAGAATGTCAGGAAACGTAGTCTTGAACTCATTTCTACTCAGTATCCATCAGAAGTTAACTCAGAAAAACATTGCTAGGGATGCCTGAGTGGCTCAGTTGGTTAAGCATCTGCCTTTGGCTCGAGATATGATCCCAGGGTCCTGGGATTGAGCCCCAGGTCGAGTCAGACTCCTTGCTCAGCGGGGAGCCCGCTTCTCCCTCTGCTTGCAGCTCCCCCTGCTTGTGCGCTCGCTCTCTGATAAATGAATAAATAAATCTTAAAAAAAAGACCACATTAAAAAAAATCTTCTAAACATCTTCTCATAAAACCTTAAATTGGGTTTCACTTAGATAAGGAAAAAAAATCACAAGTATTATTTTAAAAATGAATAACCGCTTGTTCCTAGTTTTTAACCACCAGCAGAAGAATGTCTTAATTTTTGTAAACTCTCATCTTTTTTATTCAATTCTACATATTATCTTACACTATTTTAAAATTTTGATATATAGAGATCCCCTGTCCTTGCGCTTTTAAAAGAAGGGACATCGGGGACAGATGCCTGGGTGGCTCAGATGGTTGAGTGTCCAACTCTTGATTTTGGCTCAGGTTATCACTACCTCAGAGTTGGGAGAGCGAGCCCTGTGACAGGCTCTGTGCTCAGCAGGGAGTCTGCTTAAGAGTCTCTTTCTCCTTCTCGCTCTGCTCCCCCGCTCCCCACATGAGTTCTCGCTTTCTCTCTCTAAAATAAATAAATAAATATTTAAAAAAAAAAGAAAGAAAAATGGGGCGCCTGAGTGGTACAGTGGTTAAGCATCTGCCTTCGGCTCAGAGCGTGATCCCGGTGTTATGGGATCGAGCCCCACATCAGGCTCCTCCGCTATGAGCCTGCTTCTTCCTCTCCCACTCCCCCTGCTTGTGTTCCCTCTCTCGCTGGCTGTCTCTGTCAAATAAATAAATAAATAAAATCTTTAAAGAAAAAAAAGAAAAAGAAGGGACCTTGTCTATTATACTGTAGTCTTTTACCTCTTTTATGTTTCCTCAGAATACACATGGTACCAGGAATCTAGTAGCTTTTTGATAAATATGTTAAAAAGAACGAATAAATGAATGAATGAACAATTGGTCCTTCTATCTCAGGTGACAGAATATTAATCGGATCTCCTTAAAATTGTAAATATCTAGAAAAACTTATTAAGAATTTTAAGCACAATAATAAAAGCAAGTACCCTAATTTGTATGAAAAAAAAACCAAAATAAATCCCGCTAGTGACATCCTTTCCTAGGTAGATTCACGCCTTTGACTTCTTTCTGCGGAGTATTCTGTACTCCATACTTTGAGCAAGTCCACAGCTAAATGAGAACCTGTATGTATGCTTAGCAGGATCAGGGATGGAGGGCAATTTATCAGTTTCTATCTATATTGGGGGCTAAAACTTATGGCTCTCAGCACTTCCCAGTTGCCGGTGATTGATGGGTTTGTTTACTACTTCTCCCTTTGGTCCGGAGGGAGATACTGAGTGGGGTTTCTGCCAGCAATCTGGAAGGTTTGGCTGAGTCCCAGAGCCAAGAGCTCTGCAGCCCAAGCTGTGTTTACGCCACAGAAGCCCTTGGGCTTTGGGGGATTTTAATAATTTTCCGAACAGATGCATTTCTGTTAGGATGGACCAGGTATCGAAACTTGCACTCTGCTCCGTCGAACCTAAATTCTGTTTGGCAATACAAGTGTTCATTGTTTTGCTTCCAGCAAAGAAATTAAGTGGAAAATATTGTTTCTTTCAACTTCATTCCTATTTCCACAGTTGCATTTTTTTTTAAAGATTTTATTTATTTATTTGACAGAGATAGAGACAGCCAGTGAGAGAGGGAACACAGCAGGGGGAGTGGGAGAGGAAGAAGCAGGCTCATAGCAGAGGAGCCTGATGTGGGGCTCGATCCCACAATGCTGGGATCACGCCCTGAGCTGAAGGCAGATGCTTAACCGCTGTGCCACCCAGGCGCCCCCACAGTTGCATTTCTGACTAGGAGTAAAGAGACTACTAAACTCTAATCTCAAATTATGAATAACACCTTTTTGGTTGAACGAGAGGGTTAAACGGAAGCCAGTACCTAAGACGCCAGCAAACTGTCTGTGCACAGCAAGCTCATACAAGGTAGTATGCCATGCACATCTTTGTACAAGAAAAAGATGCGTGTGTGTGTGCGTGAGTAAGCATGCTTTACCCACAGGCAACATGTGTCTGCTTTTCAATATCTGACAAGGTCTATAGTGTGTTACTTAATAACATTGGCTTTTGCACAAAAGGAAAAGTTTCTTTTAATTTCATAGAACTGTCCTGCGAAGAAGGAAGGTGAGAATTTAAGCCAAAAATAATAAAATAATTTTTTTACCTTCCTGCTGCCAAGAAAACATCATATACGCAGTCGGATAATTGACTCGTATTGCTTTGTATGCCTGGCAGACTCCCTCTTTCTCTCTTTTATTTCTCCTGTATTATGTGTTTCCTTCTCTGAAAAGCCCATAGAAGCCAAATCTGGTGTTTTTATTGTGTTGAAATGATTCTGGTAAAAACAGATTCTAAATAAACATGACAGGTGTCAAGAAAAGCGGCTGGATTTGGTTTAGAGGTCTAGCAGATGGGAAAACATTAAACTGGAAAGGGAGAGAACGAACCTTTGAGTCTCCGATACGGACACCATTGTGATTATGGGTTTGTGACCATTTCCAAGAGCTGCTAGCCGCTAGCCTTCATCAAACTGTGACACTGAGTTCAAAGTGAAAAATGTCAAGAGAATGAAATTGAAGACAGATGTCCCTTAGAGGGACAGAAAGAGAGAGGATGAGGCTGTATCTAGTTGACTCAAAATTTTAGTGAGATAAATACAGCGCTTTTCTCAATAACTCTTTGGTGAATAAAGATTCTTTGTAAAAAAATTTGCCTGTGCTCTAATACAGAACAAATAGATATTTTATAACTTGTGTAAAGCAATGTTGCTATGTTTCCTACCCTGTAACCTCCGATTCCTTAGGCCCTATGAGTCAGGATGTAAACACTGAATATTGTCAACAATAACAAATTATTTCACTAGCTCTAGTCTTTGTGGAATCTCCCCTCACCCCAGTGTTTCTGGAAACATCCAAGGCATGGTTTTTCTAAGTTCCCAATTCACCCCTTTTAGCTCTAACTGGTCAACTTCCATTTCTTTTTCTTTCACGCTTAACTTCCTGAGGGGCCTGTCTCAGCAAGTCTTGTGAGAGCACTTTTCAATTGCTGCCACCACTTACAGTGTGTGTGAATCAATGTGTTGGGACCCTTTTGTTCGCAAGTGACAAAGCCCAGGTTAATTTTACCTTGACTGGCCAATGAAATCCGACAGCAGGATTGCAGCCATCGCAGGGGCATGAGGAGTCAGGCTAGTCCAGTCTTGTCAGGAGTCTTTCTTTCTCCTCTCACCTTTCTGCTTCTGCTTTATTCTTATCTTCAAATCAGCTTCCTCTTCTTCTCCAAACCACATGTTGATCATATCTAATCCTCGTATTTCCTAATCCAGGCTCCCCAAAGAGAGGGTCAACTCTCTCAGTTCTAGAATTCCCAGGCAAGGGACTTGTTGGCTCAGTGTGGGTCAGGTGCTCTCCCCTGGATCGATCCACTGTGGTTGTGGGATAATCATACTCTGATTGGCTCAGCTAGAGACAGCATCCCACACCCAGACCAGTGAGTGGTGGTCAGCCAGCAAGGTGACGGGGTTACATGGCTGCTAAGTGATACACGGTCAGCAATCACATCACTGAATAGACTTTATAAGTAGGCATTTTAAAAATTGTGGAATGAATTATGTGTGTACATGCTTGTGTGTGTGGGTGTACGTGTGTGTGTGTGTAGAGTGTGGAGTGCTGGGAGTAGAGGAAAAGGGTTTTATACACTTCTGACCATGCCATTTCTCACTGATGCCCAGAGTGACAACACTGACCCCAACCGAAGGTTTTCCCCAGTTCCGACATCGGGCTGATTTCTAACAGTGCGAAATCTTGGGCCAATCTCTCCTAGGTTCTGGGCTTCAGGGAGGTAAGGAGACTTCCTTCCCGTGGCTGCGGCCGCCGTGGTCTGCTCGCGTCCGCTGCGTCAGGCGGGCTGGAGCCGTTCTCCCACGTGAGTCGCCGGCACGTGGGCAGTGATGGCAAACGGCGGACGCCTCTGCTCTCGTTCACGCAGACCGCGCGGACCGGCTGTTGAAGTGGAGACAGCCTTCTCTTGCTCCCGGGCCGAAGGCCCTACAGCAGTGCTGGAGGTTTGATGGATTCCTTCAGCATCATCTGTGGGTCTTAGACCCCAGAGTCATGTTCTGCTGCGAATAACCCCTTTTCCCTCTGAGATGATGGCGTCCAGACTGAGTCGAGTTCGTGTTCCTGAGTAACTCTTCCTTTAGGACCGGTTATCCCCACACGTTCCCGTGTGCTTCACCCAACTCGGGCTGTGGTCAGTCCGCTCTGCGCTCTCGTCGTGCCTAGCTAGACGGGTTCGAATCTGAAAGGGCACATTAAGTGACGCTTGAACCGGGGCCACAGGGCAGGTCTGGCTGAACAGGATTAGTCAGAATGCCCCAGCACGACTGCCATCTGTCCAGTTCAAACACCCTACGCAGGAGAGTGAACCGGACCAACTTTACAGGTGATCGTGAATGCTGAAAAATATGTCTTTCCAAGCTCCACCTCTTCCTTCTTGTATCCATCATTTCCCTTCTGGCTGATGATCACCTTCTGCCTCAGAGGCATTGATCTGCGTTGGTATTTGCATTTTTAACCTTTTAAACTTTTGCTGCCATATTGTAATAGACATTGTTTTTTGATATAATTGTGGGGCAGGAAAGTTCCATGTAGTCGGCTCTAGCCAGGGGAAAAGGAGATGCTCTTTGGGGCGTGGTTGGGGTGGTGCATGCAGGTAGGATGGGAGTCAGCCCCAGCCCCTGTCCCTTCTCCTATCCAAAGATTCCTTGTGCCCTTGGAGAGAACGAGTCAGGAGTGAGCCACACAGAGAACACTAGGGGAACTTCAAGGCTGGAGGGGTAAGTGGTCATTGTCACCTGCTTCTTTGGGACCTGGAGCTCACCCCAGACATGCTGTCACCTCCACCACCAGCTAGCATGCTTGCAGCTTTCCTTTCCCTTCTTCCCTGGCCTAGATGCAGTTCAGGGTTCTCTCAGTCTCAGTCATTATTGTTCCAGAGTAGTTTTTCAGACTTACTGTGTTTACTTCTTTTATTTTTATTTTTTTTAATTTTATTTTAGAGAAGGAGAGAGCAAGTGGGGTGAGGGGAGGGGCAGAGACAGAAGAAGAGAGAGAATCCTAAGCAGGCTCCGCGCCCAGCACGGAGCCAGATGTGGGGCTCGATCTCACCACTCTGACCCTGAGATCATGACCTGAGCTGAAATCAAGGGTCAGACGCTTAACGGACTGAGCCTTCCAGGTGCCTCTGTGTTTACTTCTTTCAAATTTGAAAATAGTAGCAACACAATGACAAAAATTTGGAAAACAGAAAAAAGATGAAACGATATGAATGTTCACCATTCTGATGAACAAGAAGTTCAATTTTTGGCACATAATAATTCCTTTCTATTTTTTTCCTCAGCATAGTTTTAAAAAAATATATATACATATGAAGTAGTTTGATCACTTGGAAGCCCATTTTTCTATCCTACTTGTTTTACTTACTCTTTTATATGCCTTTTATACGTTTTTGCATGGTTCATGACCAGTTGGTATGTTTTTAACATAAATTAAGTTAGTATTTAATTATATTTTCACTCCCTGTGATACAGAATGCTTCCTTATTTGATTTTAACTTCTGGCAATAAAGCTTCTAACAATGGAATCTGTTTTTAGAAAAATCCTCTTTAATAATAGATGAAATGCTGCAGTCAGTTTGGAGCTTAGAGCTCCCTTGATAACTGAACTGGGTCATAAGACTGAACGATTTTGCTGTTTGAGATAGCCCCAACCACCCATCCATCATAAAGTTTGGTTGGATAGTTATGTAACCCAATGTAGGGGAAAGGGAGAAGAAACATGTATTTCATTTATGATATATGGCCTTAATGATGTATAATATAGCAAAAGGTAATTTGCTGCTTCTCATGCCAGCTCAGGGGATATTTTGAGGTTTCTCATCTCTCACTCGATTTTTTTATGTCTCCTCCAAAAATCTCAAAAAAATTTAGGTAATTTCTTTTTCACTGATGGTCTGGGTAGAAATGACAGCATCTTACTCTTTCAGCATGCAGAAAGAAAATTTAAGAATTAAGCCACTTTCCAGATATTTCACGTTATTTTCTAATCCTTGTTCCCCCAACAAACAAAACTCCAGACCACTTCCTACTGCCTCAATTCTCTATTTCGAGTCCATATGGATTGTTTTGACCTAGATTGTCTTGAAATCGAACTTTTGGTATGTGCCTCTATTTACCTAAGAGAAGAAAGTTTATGTATCACAGCAAAGGTCTCCACGATTTCCTTAGAATTCTGTCCTGCAGTGAAAGCTGGTTTTTCAAGTTGTCTGTTTTGAAAAACACGAGAAAACACTCCTGAATCATTACTGGCCTGATCCTGGAGCTCTGCTTGCGCTGGTTTTAGGTATAGCATTCATTAGCTCTGCAACACAAAGGTCCATCCTCCAAATGGGAGTGAACGGTGGGGATTTGCTGAGTCCCACGGGACCAATCACCTCTGGGCAGCCCGTGTCCTCAGAGAGCAAGGGACAAGCTGTGGAGGGGAGGCGCCATTTGCTTCCTTTCGTTTTCAATGTGGGCGAAACCCCCAGTGTATTTGATTGCAAGTTTATTAAATTTTATTTGTATCCATAAATAATTTTAAGAAGAATTTATATGAAGCGAGTAATTTGAGAGACCAACTATTTTGGCTTGTGGCTTTGAATTCTCTCCTCTTTGTCTTCATTCTACATCCCAAAATTTATTTCCGATTCAGATTTTGCCTGGTAGAGAAGGTTGAGTTGACATTTGTGTTTTGAAGGATCTTTATAGTCCTAATGGTTCTAACTGCACCTTTAGGACTGAAGATCGCCAGGCAGAAGAGGCAGGCTGTCAAAATGGTAAATGGAGGTTCGGATTTCAAAAGGTGGCTGCTTGATGAATCTGGAGTGAATATTTCATCTTGTCATATTGAAATATCTGAATATGTCACACTGATCTAGGTCAGTAGTTTCAAACTTTCTGGTCTCAGGGCTACTTTACACTGAGGTATTGTTGAGACTTCCCAGAGAGTTTTCACCGATACGGTTTATATTTATCAATACCATTTTAGAAATGAAAACTGAGAAACTAGAGAAACATCAATTCATTTAAAATTCTAAAATAATCAATCAAGTACATGTTAATGTAATTCGCATTTTTGATGAAAATATTAACCTTTTCTAAAATAAATGATGATGAGAAGGGTGACATTGTTTCACATTTTTTTCATTTCACATTTTTGAAATTTTTGCACTTAGTACAAGACAGCTGAATTTTCATATCTCTTCTGAATTCAATCTGTTGCAATATGTTATTTTGGCTGAAGGTATGTACAGATATATAGTTTGAAAAGGGTATGTTAGTGGCCCTAAAAAGGTCATTACGAGTAATCTTTTTTGATATTACCCTCAAACTAGGCAAGTGTTAGTTCTTAAAGGTTAGTTGCAACATGGATTCTAAAGCCATGTCAGTGAACTCTCTGTGCACCTGTCACATTCGAATCTTTTTGTCTGTCTTGCAATGTGACTGACTGTTTTAACACTGCTTGGTTTTATAACATCATGCACTGGTTATTTGGAAAACATTGGTTCCCTGAGTTATGCATATTTTCCTAATGTTAACACATTTTATTATACGATATGAGGAAATCACATTCATTTATAGCACACAGATCCTATCAGAAGAGCCTTCGGTATTACAAAGTTGTCAACCTCAATGTTGGGTATACGGTGCTCAAACTGGTAATTTTTGTTGAAAGCTCAAGTTCAGTCATTGGCAACAGATACTATCTGTTGTTTTCCTTGAAGTAACGGGCGTCCATTGTTCATTGCTGAGAAAATCATCTGTCAAATACCCAACTCGAATCACTGTAACCAGGATGGTCAGGGGGTCTTTCAGGCAAAATGATGTTCCATGAGAAGAGCAGCTAGTTCAGATCCCAACACGGATGATGGTGCATGTGTTTTTCTTCGAGACCAGCGTTGTGCTACAATACGCCGCAGGGGCGCTCTAGAAGCAGAGATCTTAAAGGTTCTCATCACAAAGAAAAAGAACTAACTGCATGTGGTGAGGACTCATCGTGATCATCTCGCTACTTACATGAGTGTTGACTCAGTATGTTGCACACTTGAAAGTAATATGATCTGTGTCAACTGTTATCTTAATAAAAAATTTTAAGAAAATCTATAAATAATAAGGTAGTGGTGTATGCGTATGTCCCTTTTTCTCACACAATTAAAATACATGTACGTAAGGCTTAAATCTTAATAAAATTAACATTTCTACTGCTTTTTAAAGAGCATCATTAAGTGAAACAGCTATTCAGATAGTCATCATTATTATTACTTTATTTTATTTTTTGAAGTAGAGTTGACACACGTTACCTTGGTTTCAGGCTCACAACATAGTGATGCAACTTCTCTTTACCTTTGGCTGTGCTCACCACACGCGTAGCTACCATCTGTCACCGTACTTTGCTGTTACGGTATCGTCGACTGTATTCCCTATGCTGTAATTCTCATTCCTGTGACTTATTCATTCCATAATGAAGGCCTATATCTCCCTCTCTCCTTCAGCCATTTTGCCCATCCCCCCGACCCCCTTTCCTCTGGCAACTATCAGTCCATCAGCTTGTTCTATGTATTTATAGGTCTGGTTGTGCTTTTTGTTTGTTTTGTTTTGATTCGATTCCACATACGAGTGAAAATATATGGTATTTGTCTTTCTCTAACTTATTTCACTTACCATTATATCCTCTAGGTCCATCCATGTTGTTGCAAATGCAAGAGCTCACTCTTTTTTACGGCTCAGTAATATTCCATCGTATATATACACATAATATTTTTTATCCATTCGTCTATTGATGGATGCTTGGGTTGCTTCCATATCTTGGCTGTTGTAAATAATGCCACAGTGAACATAAGGGTGCATAGATCTTTTTGAATTGGTGTTTTTTCATTGGTAGTATTTTTACCGCACACATGCTATGCGCACATTGGCTACCATTGCCTTGATCTGTGCTTAAGCACCCTCTGTTGCTGGTACTATCAGTGCAAATGCCAACACGGTGGAAACGTTCCTAACACTGGAGCATTGTAGTGAAAATGGTTCTGACTACATAGCCTTTCTGAAAGTGACTCAGGGATCCCCAGGGAAGTGTCCCACACTTTTAGAACCACTGCTCTAGATCCTCAACTGGGTCTTTTTTTTTTTTTTTTTTTTTTTGGTCTACATTTTTGGTATTTTATAGAAGCAGACTAAGTGAAAAAATTCTGGAATGTGAAATTTTAATGGTTTTATAGACTACAAGTTTTAATCTAAAAGAAATAGCGATGTGTTTCCCACTATACAGAAAGAATTTCCAGAAGTCAAAAGCACACAGTTGTCAGATTTATCTTAAAATATGAGGATGAAAATCAGAATTCAAGCCTTCTAGTACTTACTACTTCAACACATATTTTTAAATGTTTACTATTATGAAGTTACATCGAAATGAGAAATAGAAAATTTAGAAGTGATATATATATATATTCATGCACTTTTATTAAAATGTTTTTTTATAGTTAATTTAAAATCTATTATTTTTGTGTATGCTCCATAGAATAAATTTCATTTGTTTGTTTAAGTGAATATCTACTTTCAGTTTCCAGTAGAGAAATCTTGTAATCAAATCAATTCTGAAACCATGGCCAATGGTTACCAAGTAAGTAAAAATGTTACATGAAATTTAGAATCCTTGCTAGGCAAAGTTCTCTTTCCTCCCTCTCTCCCTCCCCTCCTTCCTCTCCCTTTCTTTTTTTCTTGCCTCCCATTTGTTGAGAAAAGTTTATTTTTTAAAAATTATCCACAGTGAACTACTTTCAGTCTGATAAAGGCTTTTTTTTTTTTTTTTTGCCTGTTGTTTTATTTTTATTTTTAAAGAAACAGTCTATTTTTGCTAAAATGTATCCTTGGAATGAATCTGAGATAATTATTACACATCACTCCTACCTTTCTTTTTATTTTTATTTTCCATCCACAAGCACCTCTGTGAATTCCTTTCCACACGTATAAGGTTACTCTCAGAGCTCTTCCAGAGAGCAGGGCTAGTACCAAGCTGCTGGGCAGGTCTCTGCTCTTGGAGTCTAAGGACCGTGAAGTAGTTAAGAGCTCTGGAGTCAAGGGGCCTTAGGTTCTAATCGTGTATCTAATGACCTTGGCCAAGTTACTTAACCTCCAAAGCCTTGATTTCCTTATCTGTAAGAAGGGACTAATATTAGTACCTACGACTTGAGGTTTAATTAAGACATTATACATAAAACACTTAGTGCAGGGCCTGGCATGTGGTTAACTTAATGCATGTTATTATTACTTCTGAGTCTCAGTGTTCTCAGCATTCATATTCAATAATATATGAATTAATTCCTTTCCGTAGAGTTGACTTTTGTGCTAATAAAATTTCTGGAAATGATTGGCTGCTTCAAAAAGAAAAATCTATTAGTATGAAGAGGATCACACATTTACATATACCATATACATAGATATCAAAAGAAAATGCAGTTTATGTTTTCTCTTACTTATTTTTATTTTTTTTAAAGATTTTATTTATTTATTTGAGAGAGAGAGAAAGCATGAGCAGGGGGAGAGGCAGAGAGAGAGGGAGAAGCAGACTCCCGCTGAGCAGAGAGCTCCACATGGGGCTCGATCCCAGGATACCGGGATCCTGACCTGAGCTGAAGGCAGACGCTTAACTGACTGAGCCAATCAGGTGCCCCATGTTCTCTCTTACTTATTTAATCTTCCTTGTAAGTACCTAATCTATACTAAGTAGGAAAGTGAAACTATTTATTCTAATCCAGTGATTTTCGTTTAATCCAATAAATTTAAGTCTTTGGGCAACCTGGTATTTTTTTGGTCTAAATTTCAGTATTTTGGCTTCCTTCTTTTCAACCTGCTTTTCTCCCACACGGTGTCTGGGTGGACTGGAGAGGGGTATGTTGTGGTGAAGAGAAAGACACAGTCCCTAAGATTTATTTTCAAGGCTGTGTACTGTCCTCCGGCCCCTGTGGAAATGCCTCTTGTTTACCTATGACCACTCTTCCCTGTTATCCTTAGAGGCTGAAGTTGTTGTCTACTCTACAAGTCAAGGTGAGGGCTAGGTAGCTTTTTGATTACTGGCCATAAGCTCTCTGTGACATCCACTCAGTCCCTGGAACACTGCCATCACCACAGCCACACTGATTCCCTAGGGGCCCAAATGAGCTGACTTTTGTGCGCCACCTTGGGGTCAGGTGGGGACATCCATCGTAGGACTCACTAGCTGACTCAACTAAGATCCGTCTACTGCCCAATCTCCCTGTGCTACAACTTTTACTCTTAACTAGCTAGCACTCTTTCCCTCTTGTGAAGTAAGATGAAGTCTTCATGATGCAGGCATTCTCCAAAATCACATATGCTTCTCCTGTCCAGAGCTTTGATTCTGAGATAGGAGAGCTTGACCCATATGTCTCATCTACTTGGCTTGCTTTTCTTCACCCAGGCTGGAAGGATGGGCTTTCCACCTTCTTTACCTCATACCCTGGGTTTTGTCATCAGGGACACCAGCCTGGGCTCTTCATGTGCTTAAAGTAGTACTTTGTGATTCAGACTTCTCTCTTTCTCCTGACAGCCTGCCTTTCAAGTCCACTCTCTCCCTTCAAGAGGTCAAGAAAGTCGGCTCTGAGATTCAAAGCTAACCAATGTGTCTTTGAGGCTATTTCCTCTCCTACATGGATAACTCAAGACTCAAATTGCTGAAGAAAAGCTGAAAGGACTTCAAGGGGAAATTAAGAACATTGTTCTAATATTTACAAAATAATGTCCACTGTTATGTTAATTTGCCAACGTTCCTTCAACTACAGAACCCGTACCTTTTCCCTACAGGATATTTAGCAGTGAACAAGCTTGTGGTTTTTCAGGGCAAGACAGAAGAAAATCAGAAATCAGAGGATTAAAGAGATTTGTAGTAGTTGGAATTTAGACACAAGGAGTGAGATTGAGATTCTCTGAGAGCAGTTGTGCCAAGTGTTACTGCTGTAGAAATTCCTGAACATTTTCTGATGTTGCTTCAAGACTTAAATATCTCCATTTTAAAGGATTATTAGTAAAAGGACTACTTGCAATCCAACACATACAGGTCTCACCCAATGGTATATCCAGAATAATTAGGATATAATTTAGAATACTGCCACGTAGAATTTCTTTAAATTTTCAACATTTGCTTGGAGACCACCGTGAATGAACTAGGCTGCGGGAGTCAGTCTGTCTGGAGTTGAGCCCTAGACCATACTCAAATGGCACATGACAACTTCAGTTTTCTGATCTATAAAATGAGGATTATAACAGTCAACATTTATTGAGTGTTTTTGTATGCCAGACACTCTTCTAAGCATGGGCACGTTAACTTACATAATCAGTAAATAATCTCAGGACGTATTATTAGAATCTCTGTTTGCAGATGACAAAACTGGCTAAGAGATTCAATGACCTGTGCGTGATCATATATAGTTAGCTAGAGGTGAAGGTAGGGTTGGAGCCTGGGCAGTGTGACTTGAGATCTGAATGATAATAGCTAACCCTCTTGGACATACTCTATGCCAGGCACTGATCTAAGATCTCCATATCCCCTGAGATAGGAGTTACTTTTATCCCATTTTACTGGTTAGAAAACTGAGCACAGAGAGGTTAAGTATCTTAATCAAGCTGACATGCTCATTAAATGTAGAACCAGGTCCACCCAGTCTGGCTTCAGTTTGTGCTCTCAATCTCCGTGCTATACTGTCTCAAAGGGTTTTTATGGGCAATAACTACAAAAGCCAGGTGAAATACTCAGCCCAGCACCTGGCACAGAGGAAATGCTCCATAAAATGAATTAATTATTATCAACCAGGAAATCCTATAAATTGGCAAATGTGATGGAGGTCCTTTAAGCATGGAGTGTTCTGTGCAGGTAGACCTTTTGTTATATGTGTTCTTCTGGTAACTCTACTCATGGTTTGGTTTTTATACAATTCCCTTCCTTCATTCATGAATTCATCCCATCAGTCAATTTCCTCTCACACGTTACTTTCAGTACGCCCTCACTGTGCCAAGTGCTTTGCTGTGGGATGTATACGTACCTCTTTGGAAAAGGCTCATAGATTCATTGTACTGAAGTTAAAGATGCGCTAAGCAACTCTAAAACAAATTCTATATTAGCAGCTACAATTCTCTCACTAGCTGTTTTCAGTTGTTTGGGAGGAACTTTTCTGGGATTTGGTGACACCGAATAGCGCTGTCATTTACCTCCTTCAGGCTAAGTTTTTGCACTGATCTTGCAATATTTTCCCGCTCCTAACTGAGATGTTTTATCTCTTACTCTGACAATGGTGTGCCAAAATTTTAATGTCCCGCTCACTGTTACTTCCTTAGATATTTTACTTTATATTTTATTTTTTTGGCATATGAAAATTTATTATCATGTGTTCACCATCCAAACTTAGGCTCTTGGTCCTTCCTTCTTGCCTTTGTATAAGGCCAAAAGAGCAACACTGGCTCTTTTGACAACCTTAGCACGAACTCCAAGAATGGCACTGACATTTGTGACCAAATCCTGCGACCAGAACCTCATCGTTGTCCTCAATAAAATTCAAACAACCAGCGATGGGTACAAAGGCCATTCCTGATCAGCTGGAGCCCCACACACTTCCTGATGGCAGAATTTGGCTGTTTGGCTTCAGCCCTTACTTTTTCCAGCACAATTTCCTTTGCGTGGGAAGTTCCTCCAAAAGGGTTGGCCTTCAGGGCTGTGCCCAGTTGGGCTTTCTTGTACTGTTTATCACGCCACTTCTGATCTCATCGGTGGCTATGGAGCTTCCTGGCGGTAGGAAGACTGCGACGCTTGCCCACCCCTGCCGGCGCCACAGGCCAGAGCCAAGGAGAGGAGCAGTGCGGGAAGGAGCCACCTATTTCCTTAACTATTTTTAAAACATGGCGTCTGTTCTAAACGCCATTTTGCTTCTGCTAAGGGGTTGAGAGAGAGTTTGTGGGACCTAAAAAGCACAGGTTTCAGAACCAGAACACAAGCTCAAAGCCAATTCTCTCGGCTCTTTGACCACTCGCCAGTTATTAACTGCGTTAAACCTCCGTTCCCTCGGTTGAGCAATGTCTGCCGTGCAGGGCTGGCTGGTGACGGAGCTCAGCCCCCAGGCAGAGCCTCCAGAACAGCCCTGCTGCCCTAAGGCGCCTGCTCGCGCTCCGTACTCTATCACACTGTTCTCATCCTCATAATTTCAAGGAAGTGTAATGTCGTCTCTCTTGACTTGAAGTCACAAACTGGTGGTCATTACTTTTCTAAATCCATTTGCTTTTGCATGAGTGAATCCTGTTCTTTTTTCTTCCCGTTTTTCAGTACTGTTAGTAGTGGCGGAACGGGTGTTGGTGGTGCAGCGTTGGGCCGATGCCCATACACGTTTCAGGGGGGAATAAGGCCCCATCGCTGTGGGTACCAGGGCAGTAGATTTGACAGGGTGATGGGAAGAGGAGACCCAAGTGGAATTTTAACACGATAAAAAGGGGGAAGGGCAAGAGTAAAGAAACAGATTTCAAAACTGAGGCGAATGAAGAGAAAAAGGATCACAGCCATGAGAATTGCCTTGACTTTTGCATGCCAACATTTGAAATGATAAAATGATTGAATCTTAGAGTTTGAGAGGCTCTGATAAACCCAAGGGAGTCCAGCGCCCACCCACAGCCTCCCTGCTGCGTGGCCCCCCAGCCTGGCTTGTCGGAGCGAAGGGACTCCCGTCTTTGTGAAGCATGCTGAGGCAGGTCCAGGGGCTACAAGGTGCTCTGCTGGTCTGAAGGAGACTGATGCCCTTTCACAAAATCTACCATTCTCAGAACGATCACGTAATTGTACATACTCCTTATATGAAAGTCCTTCAAATATTCAAAGACAGTCCTTTCTTCAAATTAAACGTTTCTCTTAATTAATCTCTATGGGTTGCCGATGTTTCCCTCAGAATGTAGAGCACAGAACAGACCTGATTAACAAATAATTTTTCATGCAGATTGTTCCCAAGCCAGGCCTCTCCCCTACTGCCATGAGTATATTTTTAATCTAAAAGATTTTATGAATACCTGAATCAGAATTTGAACTGAGACACATATGATTTCAAAGATAGGCTATTCCTAGCGCCATATTATTCCACTGTAAGCTACATTCTAGGCACAGAGAACTGATTTTTTCCAAATACCCGTGTTCCTCACCATAATTCTCCACACATGGTCACTTCTGCCTGTAATGCTTTTACATATTTTTGTTCTGGTAAATTTAACTCAACCGTCTATACATAGGACTCTACCTTTTGTTCTTTAGGCCCTGACACCTGACAGACGTTCTGACTTCCTGAGCCTGCACTGCAGACCTCACACACACCTATCGAGAAGAAAGGCGCCACAAGGGTCCAGGTTCTTGTCATTTTTTAAGTCTGCTTGATTTTACTTAAAATAATTTAAACCGGCAGAGGACTGACCATGTCAGTCATGCCTTTGAACCGAAGGTATTAGAGCCAAATATTCTTGCAGAATTTATTCATTTAAAATGGAGCTGGAGGGGTGCTTGGGTGGCTCAGTCAGTTAAGCATCTGCCTTTGGCTCAGGTCATGATCCCAGGGCCCTGGGATTGAGCCCCGCAAAGGGGCTCTCTGCTCAGCGGAGAGCCTGTTTCTTCCTCTCCCTCTGCTGCTCCCCCTGCTTGTGTGCTCATGCTCTCTCTCTGTCAAATAAATAAATAAAATCTTTAAAAGAGATAAAATAAAATGAAGCTGGAAATATTTCAGGAACAGATAGAAGTCTTTAAGTAGAGTATGCTTTGTTTTGTGTTCTGATAGAGGAAATCCTATAAATCTCCCAAATATATCTGTTTTCCAAAGATTTTCAGTAGAATTAGAGTTTATTTTTTAAGTAATAGAAACAACATAGGTCACCTTTGGTGTTTGGTGCTTCTGGACATTTTTAAGCAAGAAAACATTTTAGAAGTTTTTTTACTTTTTAGAAGATTAGGTAGCTTACTTTCCATCAAATCATATTTTATTATATATTTTCTCACTGTATATTAATCACAGAAATGAGTACTTTACTTAGTAATGTTTAGCAGACACATTTACCAAAGCTAACTAACATTTCTGCTGAGAACTTCCCTGAGGATTTTCTCATTTCTGAGTTTTGAGGACAGTAAGACTGCATGACACCTAGTGACCGAGAGGATTAATTTACATTATATTTAGAAACATAACCTCCCACATGTTACTACATTCAAATGGTAGCCAACAGTTTGAGGTTTTGCAAAAACAACTTTATTTTCTTTACCTAATGTGCAGAAACACTACCTGGTGTTTGGTTTGGTTATTATGAGTATTTTTTAAATCACCGTTTTATTTTGAACGATGTTGCCGTGATTCTGTTTTTTTTTTTTCATTTCTGATAATAGCGTGGCCTGTCTTAACATATTAACTGAACTCTGTGCTTTTCATGATTTTTATTTTCTCAAGAATATGAATCGATGAAATTTGAGAGGTTCAAGGTAAAAGTCTTGATGTAGTTGAACACCAGAAAATTCAAATATATTTACTCAGAGCATGTATTGAAGCCATGTGACACAAGTCATGTAAAAATTGGTAGTTGTAACAATTTACTCTTCAGCACCCATTTATTAGTCACAGGAGAACATCTAAAGGTTCTGTGGAAGTACTTGAATTTCCTGTCCTTATTCTTAAAGTTGCTTTGAAATTTGAGAAAGAACAGCCTTGCAACTGCCGGCCAAAGTGCTACCAAGTAAGACATATGTTCAAAGCAAAGAATGGTGCTAGATTCTTATCGAGAAGGACACACAGGGCCTGGTAACCTCAAAAATAGCTAATGACAACAAAGCAGGGAGATTGTTGAGTGACGTTTAGACTCAGGAAATTAGAGACTCAGAGAATCCTAATGACAGAGAGGGACCTCTCTCCGCATTTACGAAGATCATTTGAAGTCATAACTCACACACCCTCCAGGTAGGTGACATAGACTAGGGATGTGTCGGGTGGGGAGGGGGGCCGACTGTAACACACATAGCCATCTACGGGAGGAGCGTTCCCTCCAGGGACGGGGTGCTGCTACTCTAAGGGAATGCAGTCTTTGCTGCACATCCTGGGATTTCTCCAAAAAACACAGAAATCTGGATTTTACTGTGAAAGTTTCTGGGCCACTTTGCACAACTGCACAAATTGTGAAAGTATAGCGTACGCAACGGCACACACTATGCCTGTTTGTGAACCAAACAAAAGATTGCACAAGCGTTAAATTTGACCCACTGGTAGGCAGTCTGCCACTTCTGGCTTACACTGTTCGAAAGTTTTTTGTTATTATTGAAATGAGATCTGTTTTTCAGTAGCTTTGATTCCTTGGATCTTAAGGTCATGTCAAACAAATGCAATTTTTTACGTGCGCGTGCATGCACACGCACACACACGCACCCACACCAGTGTTTCAAATATTTGAAGTCAGTTATCCTATTTCTTTTCTTAATTTAGGGTCTGGAGAGCCAGTCAAAGAAATACATTGTTAGTCTGCTCTGAATGAATGGTAATGAATGTAGGCCGAGTCCTACTGCTCACTTCTTCCCCATTCGAATGGTAACAGCTACTTTAATAATTCATTCTAGAAGTCACCTTAAATCAAAGTCAAGACAACTAGTCTATTGCTTGGAGGCTCTGTCAATCTCTGGTTTACTCAGTGAAGAGTTCTAAAGGTCTGCCACCTGCGAGCTCCTTCCTGCCAAGTCCTTGAACCCATGAGAGCGTGGCTGGCAGGGTATTCGGTGAGTGGGATCCTAAAATAGTCTGTTGTGTTTGCACCTGGTGTGGAAGGAACTTGGAGGGAATTTAGCCCCTTGGTGACTTTATGAGCTTTAGACTATATCCTCTCTCACTAATTCCCTCTGTGTGTGTGTGGCCAGTATCTGTTAGGCTGCAAGGACATGCTTACAAACAAGTAATAAAGACTACTAAGTTTGTGCTCTGCACAGTTCTCTCTCTACATTAAGTCATTAAATCCTCATAGTAACTCTATGAGGTGTTAGTCTTGGTTTTTACCGACAAGGAAACCAAGCACAAGGAACTTACCCAAGATCACACAGTTAATTGGTGAAAAAGCATGGATTCAGACCCATGTGTTTGGTCCCAGATGAGTACATCTTCCTTCCTATATGGTTCAGCCTAGGTCCCTGAGTCTTTAATACGAATTTAAATTATTTCACAGACTGGAACTGGGCGGTGAAAAATGCCAACTTTAGTAGAGACCGTGATCTACTCGCTGCCCTGTGTCTGGCCCTCAGCCGGCCTGATCTCCCAGGAACTTCACATCGCCTCTACACCAGCCCACAGACCGTGGTAAACCCTCCAGTGTGTCCAGACATGGTCATGGAGGTCTTGTTCCTTGATGCTAACCTGGCTCGATGCCTCCTGTCTTCATCCAATATGGAACTCCAGGCTTTACAGTCACCGTGGACCCTGACTGCAGAACTTGGCGTTTGTACTTTGTCCTCTCGATGTTTGAACCTTGATCTAACTTGACTTGAGTGTTTAATGGGTCATGTTGGCCTGGCGCTGCTGAACCCCAAACTGACATGGGTTTGCATTTGGATTCCACCACTTAATGGCTATGAGACTTTGAACAAGTGAAATATCTCTTCAAGGTTTACCCCCTAGCAAAATGGAGAAATTATATATTTGATTAAAAATCAAATTATATATTTGATTAAAATTTGATTAAAGAATATTAACAAGTGACATATATGAAATGGTCTAGTACAGTGTCTAACACAAAAGTCTTCAAAGATACTTCTTATTATGATAATTGTTATTAGGAAGTAGCAACTAACTCCCAACCAGACCTTAAAAATCTCAGCTCAGCTTTTACCCTAAGCATCAGATGGTTGCCCAGGAAAAGATGAAAACATTTGTGATCTTTGAATAGTTGGAAAGTCCAAGTTTAAAAAACTGGGCCCTAACATGTCCCTACCCACGAGAACAATTGATGAGACATGAGTTTATCAGGAATGATTAATTGGAATGATCATTTACAGTATATAAGCAATGAAAAAAACAATTTTATTGTACATTTTTAAGCTACCATTTTATAAAGAAATTCTGAACAATTATGCTTATATTTATCTGACTTTTTTTTTTAGCTGTGTGATACAATCTGTCCTCTGTTGGGGGGTTCAAATAAACTTGACTTTTAAAGAAAACCCACTTATTGGGATACTTGGAAAACATGGAAAAGTATAAAAAAGAAAATAAAAATTACCTATAATTGCATAAATCAGGGATAATGCAGATAACGTTTTGTTGTTATCCTTCTAGTCTTTATTTTGTAATTATAAAGTAAATAAAGATAAAATAAGAGGAAATACAAATAAGAATTTCCCAAATTGTTAAATTGTCTATGAAAAATAGATTTTATTTTATTTTTAAAGATTTATTTATTTATTAGACAGAACGTGTGTAAGCAGGGGTGGGGCAGAAGGAGAGGGAAAGAAACTCAAGCAGCCTCCAGGCTGAGCACAGAGCCTGACAGAGCTTGATCTCAGGACCCGGAGATCAGACCTGAGCCAAAACCAAGAGTCCAGAGCTAAGTCACCCAGTCGTCCCTGAAAAACAGATTTTAAATGATGATATATAAATCCCATCCTATGAGTATGTGGGCATATCCTATTAAATTAACAAGTTACCTGATATGATTACAATTTTTTACTTCGAGAGAATGAGTATTTTTAAAGGATATAGCGTTTCTTTTTCCTTTCAGCACATGAATCCCCTCTCCATGTTGAGGGACACCCCTACATGCACACACCGTAGCTGCTGAAAGATACGGCAGATATTCGATTTCCCAGCCTCCTTTGCAGCCAGCACATGGGCTGTCTTGACCCTGAACAGAAGGATGGCACACTGAAGAAGATGGGCTCCGTGGAATTATGTGCTGAGAAGGGTGGCAGCTAGTTCCCCCTGTGGACGGTGCCAGCGGTGCCAGCACCAGCCTTGGGGGATTAAAAAATTATGAATATTTCAAGTCTCTTTATCCTTATTTAAACATGACCTCTGAAAAGCTAAGTTAACTTGCATTCCTGCAGCCCTGAGCATACCCAATCTTAGTCCTTCACTTCTAAAACGTGTTTCCATAAGACACACTACCTCAAAAATGATTGTTAAGTAGGGAAAGAGGTCAGTATCATGTGGGATTGAGTCCAGTCCTGAGCAGTTTCACCACAGTGGTCAACGGGTAACAAAAACTGAGTCCAAGTCACAGGAACACGGTGGGAGGCGGCAAGCCAGGGAATACAGTGCTGTATATGGGGTGCGTTCACCTCCTGGGGTCCATTCACCACCTGGGCTTCATCTGGCATCAATCTGGCCACATACTCTGTCTTCGAAGTGCATATGACTTGGTCCTCCCACATTATTTTATGTATTTGGCCCTCATCTTCTTGACTGGACAGTCTAATCCTCCCGCACACACCCGTTCATTAAGCTAGCTTTCACTTTTTTTAATGGTAGAATCCTGTATTTACTGTAGTGTGTGTGTTGTCTTTTTTACTTGTGTAGTTTTTTGTTTATTTGCTTAATTAGAATTGTTACTGTTTTCGTTAGTGCTGTGGGTACATTACACGGGTTTTGCATGCCCTTCTCTAATCCTGTTTTTTTTTTTTTCCCCCCTGTGAACTCTGTTATTTTTGGAGTACAGTTCAGCAGGAAAGGAGGTTTCTTAAAAATGCTACATCGGGCTCCAGCAGAAGCATGGGAAATGCCCTCACTTGCCCAGTCACATCAAATCCCGGAGAGACTTGGTAAGCACAGATTTCAGAACCCACTCAGATCTCATCAGGAATCTTCAGAGGATGGCTCTGGCAATCTGTTAACATGGGACCTAGATGATTCTTATGTTATACAAGGTAGGGAGACTGCCCTTCCGTGGCCAGGAATAGTCAGAGTGTTTTGTGGTTTTTTGTTTTGTTTGTTTTTTTCCCCCACATTAACATGGTATTGCCCTCAATTAAAGGTCCTCTGCTAAAAGTAATTAACTACAACTCTACCACCTTTATGGTTTAAATCGTGCAGGTCTGTAGGGTCCTCCAGGCTGCCTGGTTTTACTGGCAGTAATTCTTTTTATTTTTTTTTTTAAGATCTTATTTATTTATTTGAGAGAGAGAGAGACAGATATTGCCAGAGAGCACAAGCTGGGAGGAGAGAGAGAAGCAGGCTTCCCGCTGAGCAGGGAGCCTGATGTGGGGGCTCGATTCCAGGACGCTGAGATCGTGACCTGAGACAAAAGTAGATGCCTAACCGACTGAGCCACCCAAGCGCCCCTGCAGCAGTTCAATTAAGGCAAGTCTTCTCAGACTTCATTTCATCCATTCACACCAATGATGAGCCCAAGCAGCCTGCATAAGGGACCTGCTCATATTGCTTTTGTGTAATATACTAATTATCAACTATGATATAATAAAAGCTTTCTCTTTAAATGATACTGCTAGGACAAGTGAATTTTTAAGCTATTTTATAAGTACTAAGTGCAAATCTTGTGAAGATGGGGTTCCAATGAAGGGTAGGATAAACAAAGGTGTTGGGGGGAAAGGTACTTGTCAAAGTTGAAGAAGTTTTAAATGCAATTAAATAGAAAGACACCTTATGTTTAGAGGTCATTTCTGGTTGCTTGTTTTAAGCACTTTCTGTTTGCTTGCTTGGTCTAGTCCTGAATTTTTAAAAGAGGGAACTGTATTTTGTTTATTTTTCCTGCTTGAGCTAAAGTATAGAAAAGACACATTGTAATACTGTCATAAGAGATTTATTATAAACTATGTAATTTGTTGTAATGCTCAGTAAACTCGAGCAATAAAGATAAACCAACTCGTAATGGCAGTCCTTGCATTCCAGAAATACTTTTCTTCCAAAACAACCTTGTTCATTGCTCTTCTAGTTACGCCTCGGAGGCTGGAAATCCCTAGTTTTTATCAACATTCCCCCGGATTTATTGTCACTTTCTCTGCTTGTTAAAGGGAAACACAACATATACCAGTCTGGGAGCAGTGAGAAATAGTTGTTTTAATTGATAGCACTGTACTCTCTCCAACGATTCAAATGTTGATGGATGGAAGGATGGGAATGTACGGCAGCTTGGGTTGACTGTCATGAAGAACTGAAGCAATACCTTCCAGGGCTTTGAACCAAGAGCAGCCTTGAACTTGGGCTCTCATCATGCACACCAGGTGTTTCTGTAACTCCAGCAGTAAAGCACTTCTCGCCCCACAGGACCTGGAAGAGACCATCTGCTATGGTGCTGTACACAATAATGTGCGATCTGGGGCCTTTTCAACGGGGCCCTTTCACCTTTGGAGAATGGATTAAAAAAGAAACAGTTTTCTCATGACCTGGTTGTTTTTCATCATACCTGGGATCATGAATGAAGAAGTCTAGAGCATACAAAAGTTTAGAGATCGATCCTACCATGTGGGGAGTTATTCTTATGCCATTTTCAGTGGGTCAGGTCGGAATTTTCCAGCTGTTCTCTCCACCTACAACAAATACATGAGACCTTGGCAAAACTCTTTTTACTGGTAAACACCTCCTCTGCTCAATTATAGGTACATGGTGTATTAATTAGATTTGTGTTTGGTGTATCAGAATTATTCCACACGAGCCTGAGAACACTATATTGCAAGTTTAACCTTTGAGATTGAGGCAGAGTAAAGACCAACAGGAACTCTGATAATTTGGACTTTGAAACATTCTTAGATCTTTCTCCTTTTCAGCATTTCAGCACAACTTCTTTCTCAGTTCTGTCTTTGCACATTCACCTTAAAGGATTGGTTGTCGAAAGGATGCCGTACCTAGGGGCACCCCCCAGGGCCAAGGAGCTCATTCCCCAGCTGCTGGTGTCCACAGCAGTTAGCGGAGTCCTTCTCCAGGCATTGCGCTCACCCCAAGCCATGTCCCTTGGAGCAGCACTCCAATTAAAGCCACAGCCCTCCACTCAGTTTTCAGAACTAAGCCGATTTCCTACCCAGTGCCCATTTACTGAAGGAGAGGTTGAAACTCCTGGAGATAAAACCCCGGCGGTCCCCTGACAAGCACCTACAAACAAGGACACCCCTGTTCTTTCCCAAAGTGACCTACAACCATTTACTTGGAAAGCTGTACAACAGAGAAGGAGTGACACGGAATTTCCAGCTGTGTCAGACACGGATGACAGCTCGGAGTTGACACGGATGACCTGGCAACTGAACAGCGTTACAACCTCCAAGGAATCAATGAAGTCCCAGTCCAGGTGCAGCTCCGAGTGGCCACCGGGCTCATGTACGCACCTGGGTCGCTTCCTCCATCCGCAGACGTGCAATTCCAATGGATATATGTGGTAGTCGGTACAAGGTATTAGTGCTCCGGTCTACAGAGTAAGATCGACCGTAGCGGGAACAGCCATGAATAGGTGGACAAGTGCAGCACCCATGGTCTAAGGCCATGGTGACCAGGGGCTCAGACCTCTCAGCAGTGAGGGTCTGGGTCAGTCTGCTAGTGAGTCACTGGGCTCGGAGAGGTGGTCCAGAGGAGGCAGGGAATCTAGAATGGTAGTAGGGAAGGCCTGGTGCTCGCTTGTGGCTTTGAGACCACCTGCATTAGCTGGGTTGTGGTTTGTCTCATTCATTTTCAGCTCTGTCAGTTTCCCCGGAAAGGAGATCAAACAGAATCCTGCAAGAACTGGATCTAGAATTTATTATATGACCCAAGGGGATCTGAGTGGCACATGCAAGGGACTGGGGTAGAGGCCGCAACCCTCTTCATGTCTGAGGCTGGCATCACCCTGTGTCAGCATGTCAGCAGCTGCCTTCAGCCGAAGAGCGCTGCCCCGTCCAGAGCCACACACCCCTGTCCTGGGCATCCTGATTTTAAGGCCTGGTCAATAGGGGAGGGGATAAAGGTCAAATCCTGTTACTTCAGAGAAAACAATTCTGAAGGGCATTCAAACTCTCGAGCCTCCTGAGGGATCCGGTGAGGCCTCTTGTTTTTCGAGAATGTGTCAACTGTTCAAGCTTTTCCTTGCTAAGGTCTCCTTCCTTCTCTCTTCCAGAGGTGTTGATGGAGAAGCATGAACTTCCTGCTGGCAAATCTCCACTTGGGGTCTATTTCAGGGTCCACCTAAGGCAGTTATTAACACAGAAATGGTGCTAAGTGTAAGATCTGTGGTAATCTTATTTTATGGAAGCTTCAGGAAGTTCTCTCATGAGCCATTTTGGGTAATGTTATTACCTTCTACACAAAACACCTGACACCGGAAGTTCATGCTGTCCTCCTTTTTCTCTTCCTTATACTCAGCCACCAAAGCCAGTTCACTGGTCCTTGTAATGGCTCTTGAACTAATTATTGTCATCGTTATTATTATATTCATATAAATGGTTTCTTCTCTAGTTTTGACTTTTCTCCCTTCCCACTGAGGGTATTTCACTTTGTTCTTTACTGGCCTCTTGCCTCCTGTCTATGACTCCTTAATCATTATATACAATACTGTCTGATTGATTTCCCATAAATCTATATTGTGATAGCACCTCACCAGTTACAAACACGAAATAGCTCAACTGTGTAGAAACTGCATTTCTCCGTGTTGCTTCCCAAAGACCTGTACATTCTGGACCATATTGACATCTTACGAGTCTAATAAGTAGTTATTGAATAATGAGAAGGACAAAAATCTAAGTCTCTGCCTTCAAGTTGCTCAGAATGATTTCAGATTTTTTCCTTTGCCATAGTCTTTCTATGTGCAACCCTCTCCCTCTCTTGAATAAATCCTCTCATGCATATTGCTCCATTTAAAAATATATATAAAATATTCAAGTACACAGAAAAATATAGTACATTGGAAAATAACTGTCTGTGTACTGGATTTTAACACTTTGCAAACTGATTTTATTTATCTTTAGTTTTTTTAAAAAAGACTTTATGTATTCGAGAGAGAGAGAGCCGCACGAGTGGGAGGAGGGGCAGAAGGAGAGAGAGAAGCAGACTCCCCGCTGAACAGGACTCGATCCCAGGATCCCGAGATCATGACCTGAGAGGCAGGCAGACACTTAACCAACTGAGCCACCCAGGTGCCCCTATCTTTTTTTTTAATAATAATATTTTTTATTATATTATGTTAGTCACCATACAGTACATCCCCGGATTCCGATGTAAAGTTCGATGCTCCATTAGTTGCGTATCACACCCAGTGCACCATGCAATACGTGCCCTCCTTACTACCCATCACCGGTCTATCGCATTCCCCCACCCCCTCCCCTCTGAAGCCCTCAGTTTGTTTCTCAGAGTCCATAGTCTCTCATGATTCATTCTTCCTTCTGATTACCCCCCTTTCTTTATTCCTTTCTTCCCCTACCCATCTTCCCAGTTCTTATGTTCCATAGATGAGAGAAATCATATGATAATTGTCTTTCTCTGCTTGACTTATTTCACTTAGCATTATCTCCTCCAGTGCCGTCCATGTTGCAGCAGATGTTGAGAACTTGTTCCTGCTGATAGCTGAGTAATATTCCATTGTATATATGGACCACAGCTTCTTAATCCAGTCATCTGTTGAAGGGCATCTTGGCTCCTTCCACGATTTAGCTGTTGTGGACAATGCTGCTATGAACATTGGGGTGCATATGGCCCTTCTCTTCACTACGTCTGTATCTATGGGGTAAATACCCAGTAGTGCAATCTCTGGATCATAGGGTAGCTCAATTTTTAACTTCTTAAGGGACCTCCACACTGTTTTCCAGAGTGGCTGTACCAACTTGCATTCCCACCAACAATGTAGGAGGGATCCCCTTTCTCCACATCGTCCTCCAACAATTGTTGTTTCTTGCCTTGTCAATTTTTGCCATTCTAACTGGCACAAGGTGATATCTCAGTGTGGTTTTGATTTGAATTTCTCTGATGGCAATGATTTTGAACATTTTTTCATGTGTCTGTTAGCCATTTGTATGTCTTCATTCAGGTGCCCCTATCTTTAGTCTTTGATCAATAATTCATTAGAGGGGCGCCTGGGTGGCTCGGTTGTTACGCGTCTGCCTTCGGGTCAGGTCATGATCCCAGCGTTCTGGGATTGAGCCCTGAATTGGGCTCCCTGCTCAGTGCGAAGCCTGCTTCTCCCTCTCCCACCCACTCCCCCTGCTGTGTTCCCTCTCTCGCTGCCTCTCTCTCTGTCAAATAAATAAATAAAATCTTAAAAAAAATAAAAATTCATTAGAGATGCTCTTGTGCAGTGTTTTCAGATCTCATTCCATGTTCTTTCTAGGGGTAATTATTATATTGAATTAGTTTTTATTTTTTACATGTATGTTTTGTCCTGTTACTACATATGTATGGATCCACAAACTATATGTATTATACTTTACTAATTATTCTTCCTTTTTTTTTGTCAACACAAGATAGTCATTTAGTTAAGTTAAAATATGTACCTCAATTTTTCTTGTATTACCTATTACATCTGTATTTATATTCTTATTTTCATGCCTAGGACCGCTCATAGGTACTTTCTATTTTTCCCTTGTTCATTTTCCCCAGTTTGTCAAAGTTATTAGTGGTCTTTTATGAAAGATTGTGTTTTGGCGGGTTTTTTTTTTTGTGATCCTATTTATTGTGTTTTTCAATTCTTTAATTGCTGCTTCTATATTTATCATTTCCCTCCTTTTAATTTTTGGGATTTCAAAATTTCCTCTTCTATAATCGTGGAGATTTAACTCATTGATTTTCAAGTTTTCAAGTTTCATTATCATTAAACTCAAAGACTTTTCTAACTATTTCACCTATGAATTATGTAGAAGTGTGTGTATTTGTGTTTAAATTCCCAAACTAATGGCAGTTTTGTGGTTATTTTTATGTTTTTCTATCTATTTCACAGAACAGTCTGTGTTAATTTAAGGTTTGCTTTGTGTTATATATAAAATGTGGTAAATGTTGGGGAATGTTTCCTGTATACATGAAAGTAATGTGTATTTACAAGGTTGGAGGTTTATAGTTCTATGTATGGTTACTAAACGTAATATGTAGCTGTCATTCAAATCTTTCACTTCTTTAATTCTCTTGTAAATTGATCTCTCAATTATTGAGAGAAGTGTATTAATAACATTGACCAGGCTTCTATTCAATTTATATCTAATTTTATGAATTTGCACTTAACATTGCACTTAATATTGTGAGGCTATGTCGTTGGGTACACATGCACGACTCCCGATAGAAAAGTCTTTTGTTCATTGCACTTGCTTTGTAACAACTAGGGGCAGGCACAGCTCTCAACACCGGCTTCTGGGAAACAATCCTTGTGGGTGGTCATGTTTCTGTACGTTTCGCAAGTGAGCTAGTTCTGGACTATCTTTTCTTTCTTTCTCTCTCTCTCTTTTTTAAAGATTTTATTTATTTATTTGAGAGAGAGCAAGCAAGCTCAAGTGAGGGGAGGGGCAGAAGCAGAGGGAGAAGCAGACTCCCCACTGAGCAGGGAGCCCAACTCAGGGCTCCATCCCAGGACCCTAAGGTCATGACCTGAGCCGAAGGCAGACGCTTAGCCCACTGAGCCACCCAGGCCCACTGGACTATCTTTTCAAGTATGTTCATATACTGAACAACAGCAGAAGATAGGTAGCGTTTCCCTCTGGAGCAAAGGGCAAGCGTGCCCATTGTAACAGACTTGGGTTCCCTCAGTTCAGAGTTCGTTTTCTTGAGATATCCATCTGGGCCCAACATTGCTCCGGTGGGACATGGGGATGAGGGGATTGGTGCAGGTATGCTGATGCTCATGCTGGTTGCTGGACGTGAATAGTACAGTCCTTCGTCGCCGACCGAGGAGTCTTGAGTCTTATACATGTATCCACAAAACTGTGGCAGGCTAACATGTCACCCTTAAAGTAGGAGAAATCTTAGGCTATCTAGAATCCTTGACACCAGACTCACGTCCCTTCCTGTTAAAAGTCGTTTGTGCTGCTGCTGATACTTCCTGTATCCTCCACAGTGCCTATTATAGCAAGTTCTATTTGATTTATGTGGAAGCTACCTTGAGAATTCTGAAACACAATAACAGTTGACTCAATATCTTTATGCTATTGCTGATAGGACACTGCAAAAATACTCTTTTATACTCGCTCCAAAGGGCTATAGTTTGGAGTTTTGCCCTGAAGCACATGTATAAAGCTACCCTCATCTTTCCCAGCAAAGTCGCACTTGAACTATAATTTGATATTTGATTCGAGATTTGACATGTTTGCCTTTGCATTTTCTTCAGTATGTTCTGAGTAGATTGAAGGAGTTTTTCTTTTTTTTTATATTTGCAAGCTACTAACTAATATATTTATGTAAATAACTTGACCTAATTATCAGTTTTGGAAATAAGATCAAACCTTAGTTATCCAGATGGCCAAGTTCCTAGGCAGTCTCTTTCAAATAGTCTGCATTTTTCAGCATGCTCTGTCATAATTCCTCATATATTGTGTGCTCAGGCAATAAAAATCATTTTATATTATCTTCTGCATAGGTAAATGTGTCACAAGATTAATAATATGTAGCCCACGGTCAAATGGTAATGATTTTTGCATTTTATGTTGTTTTTCATTATTTATTCTGTGGCTTCCTTCCATGGTGAGAATAATTGAAAGCTGGCTCTAATTATTGTTGAAGCTTGTTCAGAATATTTATACTAGGGAAAATTAGTGACCCAAATAAATTATCAGATCTTCCTATTTCTTAGAGCTAGTCTAGGGAACGTATACTTGAAAGTACAGAAAATTCTTAAGTAGAGCTATAGTTTGCACGCCATTGCTCATAGCCTTTTAAAATTTTTAAATATTTTATTAACTATTAAGTAGGTACGAAAACAGACTGATGAAATACATGTGGAGTGCAAGGAGTCAGGATTCAACAATATAGACGTGTCTGCCTCCCACATACTTTCCCATCCCTTCAGATATCCTCGGCTGTCTTAAAAATCTGTGGTTATACATCTCTGGATTTTTCAAAAAGATTTATTTATTTATTTTAGAGATGGGGGGAAGGGGCAGAGGGAGATGGACAGAGAGACTCAAGGAAATACCTCACTGAGTGTGGAGCCTGACCCGGGGCTCGATCTTACCACCCTGAGATCACGATGTGAGCTGAAAACCGAGTCAGATGCTTAACCAACTGTGCCACCCAGTGGCCCCCCCTAGTTTTTTTTAAAATAGGTAAACCACATATATTGGTATCCTTAGATATTTTTGTTTTTTATGTTCTTAATCATTACATAAACAGAAAAATAGCCCATTCCTTCTTTTATTTATTTATTTATTTTTATTTTTAATTTTTTAAAAAAGATTTTATTTATTTATTCAACAGAGAGAGAGCGAGAGAGGGAACATAAGCACGGGCAGAACTGGAGAGGGAGAAGCCAGGCTTCCTGCCCAGCAGGGAGCCCGATACGGGCTGGATCCCAGGACTCTGGGATCATGACCTAAGCCAAAGGCAGATGTTTAGTGACTGAGCCACCCAGGTGCCCTCTTCTTTTCTTTTTTTTTTTTTAAAGATTTATTTATTTGAGATAGAGAGAGAGTGGGGGAGAGAAGCAGGGGGAGGGGGAGAGAGGCAGAGGGAGAGGGAGAGACAAAATCCCAAGCAGACTCCCTGCTGAGCACAGAGCCCCGGGGGGGGGGGCTTGATCTCAGGACCCTGAAATCATGACCTGAACAGAAATCAAGAGATGCTCAACTCACTGAGCCACCCAGGCACTGCCCCCGCACCCCCCTCCACCATTCATTCTTTTGTGATTTCTTTTACATTCAATATTGTGTCTTAAAGTATGATCCAGGTCATTTGAGATTTAAATTCCGTTCATTTTAATTGTTGTTTAGCATTCCATTTATGACTATGCCACAATTCACTCATCATAATTCACTACATTTGCACACATTTGTGCTGTTCCCATGCTGCTCTTCAAACAGTATGATGCTTAAGCGTCAGTCTTCTGGCACATGGGTGTGAAAGTCCAAGGCTTTCACAATATACAAATGTGTTCTCGGGGGGATGGGAGGCATGCATGATTTTAAGGGAACCAATTTCCAAGCCCTTTGCCTCTGTAAGCACTCTTCCTTAGAAACGGATCTCCCTGAGTGAAATAAGTCAAGCAGAGAAAGACAATTATCATATGGTTTCTCTCATCTATGGAACATAAGAACTAGGAAGCGGTAGGGGAAGAGAGGGATAAAGAAAGGGGGGGTAATCAGAAGGGGGAATGAAGCATGAGAGACTATGGACTCTGAGAAACAAACTGAGGGCTTCGGGGGCAGGGGGAATGGGATAGACTGGTGATGGGTACTAAGGAGGGCACGTATTGCATGGTGCACTGGGTGTTATACGCAACTAATGAATCATCGAACTTTACATCGGAAACCGGGGATGTACTGTATGGTGACTAACATAATATAATAAAAAAAACATTAAAAAAAAAACACCTGATCTCCCTGAGAAGCAATCTGAGGTGTAGGTCTTGATTGTTCACTTCCTATGTAAGGACCCTCTTCCCCACTTTAACAAAAGATGGGTCTCTCTCTGTTGGCGAGTCTTACCACAGTGCTCTATGCTGGGGCGTAACAACCTAATTTGCAAGGTACCAAACAAAAGGACAGTTTGAAATATTGCTGGAGGATAGTATTGAGAAAGTGAACTATTTGAATGTCTGATTTTATGGGCTGAATTGTGTACCCCTAATATTCACATGTTGAAATCCTAACCCCCAGTAACTTCGTATGTTATTATATCTGGAGGCAGGGTCTTTAAAAAGATAATGATTAAGTTAAATGAGGTCCCTCCTCCAGCACGACTGATGCCCTTCTAGGAAGAGGAGGTTTGGTCGTAAACAGTACAGAGGGAAGGTAATGTGGGACTGAGAAAGTGGACAGCCATGCACAAGCCAAGTCTCTAGAAGAAACAGCTTGATCCTGCCGACAGCGTGAGCTCACAATTTTAGCTTCCAGGACAGCAAGGAAATCCATTTCTCTTTCAGCCACCCCATCTGTGGTTTTTGTTTTGGCGGCCTAAGCAAACTAATACATCTGGGTAATAACAAGTCCTTGTGCAAATGAGGCGGTTTTTAATCCTTTGGTTTCAACAATATTGAAAGAAACCCGAACTGAATTACCTGCATGTTGATCATTGAAAATAATTTTTGGTGATTAATATTTAAGCGATTTTGGCATATATCTTTAAAGTAGCTCAAAGATTGATTACAGTTTGATACTGTAATAACCAAATCTCCTCAATTCCCATCTACTTATCGATATAAATATGTTTTCTCGGAGTTTACATTTGTGGAAACAAAACATAGGAAGTGATGCTAAATCCTCTAGTTCTGGCAAAAACCAATATTGACCTATAAATTAATTCAAGAATCATCTCACTAAGAGATAGTATTTTTGTATTTAATAGTATTTATAAAACTCAAAAACATATTTTTTTATTTTATTTTATTTTTTTAAAGATTTTATTTATTTATTCGACAGAGAGAGAGACAGCCAGCGAGAGAGAGAACACAAGCAGGGGGAGTGGGAGAGGAAGAAGCAGGCTCATAGTGGAGGAGCCTGATGTGGGGCTCCATCCCAGAACGCCGGGAACACGCCCTGAGCTGAAGGCAGACGCTTAACCGCTGTGCCATCCAGGCGCCCCTCAAAAACATATTTAATGTTGTTTTGATAATTGCGTATGATTATTACTTATCAAATTAACTCGACCAAAACATTAACGTTTAAAGCCTTATGATTGCAGGAAATTTTTATAAATATAACTTTAGTTTATAATCTCTTTTTAATTGTAGAGAAGAAATATTAATAAAAGACTTTCAATCTTAAAATATATGAAAGTAAGATTCAGTTTAAAAAGTAGTCTTTAAGCAGGCACAGAAAAGAAGAAAAAATAACACTGAAGAATTATATCCTGTTGAAGACCTTATTTTTGTGTTTTCTTAATAAATGTTGCTGAGTTTTAAATCACTGTGTTATTTACATCCACTGGAAACATTTAACAAGGTGATGTAATCATTTTATTTTAAAAAATTGGTATTTACCACATATTGGAAGGTACATCATTTGCAACTTTTTAGACTGAGGATGAAATTTTTGGATGGCAATTTAACAATATGGCAGGGGTGTATTTTTATAAAAATTTTAAAGTGCAACCAGCAAAAAACTTTGAAGAACACTGGTCTAGGTTTGATAACTAAAAATGGAATTGATGACTTATAAAAGATGTTAAACTTCAGCTCTACAAACTAACGCCGCCGGGGTGCAGAGATACACGTATGGATCGGCATGTTGAAGTACGTTTTTTTTCCATATCCTGACCGATGTCTGGAACTTTCAGATTTCTTTTTTTAACTTTTTTTTTTTTTTTACTAAAATGGATGCCTACACATTGGTGTCTGTGCTTTTTAGTTTGCATTTCCCTTATTACTAGACTGAGCATCTTTTCATATGCTCATCAGCCACATGGGCTTCCTTTTCTGTAGAGTGCCTGTTCAAGCTTTTGCCCATATTTTTTTCTTTTGGGTTGTTTGCGTTATTCTAATTGCTTTGAAAGGATTCGTAATGTATTCTGGTTACTAACGCTTTCTCAGTTACACGTAGAGAAGATACTTTCTTCCAGTTCGTGAAGAACTGTGTTTTCATTCTCTTTATAGTGTTATGTGATAAACAGGAGTGTCAGTGATTTCTTTGCATCTTATTTAAGAAATCTTTCCCTACATCAAAATCATAAAAATTATATTGTCTTCTGAAAGCTTCCCTTTCACATGAATTTTTTTGATCAATCTGGAATGGATCTTTATGCTTGACGTGTCTGCATCCAATTCCATTTTTCCATGTAAATGTTTCTTATTGGAACAATTATTGAAAAACACCGTCATTCAGCCACTGATCTAAAGTGCCAATTCTGCTGTTAAATCAACTTCCCTTATATGTCTAGGGCCAGGTCTGGGCTCTTTATTGTTCCACAGACTAACTCGTTTTGCTCTGTGTGGCAGAAAGAGTTCCTCAAGCCCACTTCCTTCTGGGCGCACTGTGCCACCACATTTACCGGCCCTTTTTGCAACTGATGGGGCCATGCGACTGAGTTCTATAGGGGACGTCGATAGAAATCACGTAGATCACTTCTGCTCTGGGCCCCTGAACTTCCCATGAAATCCTCCAGTTTCTCTCTTCCCTTGTCTGTGGCAGATGCAAAGACTCCAATGGAGGAGTGTGAGACTATAGTCAACGGCAGAGTCTAGTCAGGAGTCTGGGGTTCTGAGTATCTGTATGAAGGCCCTCCCAGCACGTCACCATGTGCCTGCATCAACCTGCCTTGGACTTTTATTAATAACCTTGGACGGTCATTATCATCACTAGTTTAATCTAGGTCGTTGAGAGCTAAGTGTAGTAGACCGAAAATCTTTGTACTCGTACCTCCTTCCGCTATGCAAATGGGAAACTGTCAGTAGTGCAACTTGAAGCTGACTCCATCAGGATTTAGATTGTTATTGGTGAAACAGATTCAGGATCCATTACTGTAATTCTCTTTCTATTTCTAGAAGGAAAGTAAAACATCCCATTCTTCCAGGAGGCCAGCACACACTCTAACTAAGGGTTTATTCTCTACTGGGGGAGAAAAGGGACAGATTATACTTCTTTTTGCAGGTACGTGAGAAAGTAGCCAGGCCAACTGAACAAGATAGGCATGAAGGTGCCAGGACTGAAATGCATGTAAACTTAAACATTTGGATGTTTTTTTATTCTAAGCATAGCTCTGCTCAGTGAATGGTGAGTATTGACAGTAGTCTCCTCATTTTTCCTGCCTAAAAAGAAACCACATTAATAATTCTTTCTTTGAATTTAGAGGCAGATGTTTCTGACATCACTTTTACAGTCTTTTGGTGATGTGGCTAAGGTCTCTGTGCAGCGTGGTGAGTCGACTTGGCTTTATATAGTTCTCTGGCTCTCCTGCATAACTTGGTGACTTTGGGCAAGTTACTAAACCTTTCTTGTGTCTAGTCAGTTATCTACAAAATGGAGAGAGCGCTAGTCTCATTTCATAGGGCTCCTGAAGAAGTGAGTGAGATCATTTATGAAAAGTACCAAAACAGAGCCCAATACTCAGTAAGTCTTTTTCTTTTTTTAAGATTTTATTTTTTTTATTTGACAGAGAGAAGGGGAGAGAGAGAGAGAGGGAGCACACATGCGCGTGCAGGGGGAGGGGCAGAGGGAGAAGCAGAACTCCCTGCTGAGCAAGGAGCCAGATACAGGACTAGATCCCAGGACCCTGGGACCATGGGCTGAGCTGAAGGCAGACGCTTAATGACTGAGCCACCCAGGCACCCCTCAGTAAGTCTTATTAAATGCGGGCTAAGCAGTGTGAGAAATTTGAGCTAATGACCATAAATAAGGAGAGAGAAAAGATGAAAAATTCAACTTCATGAATAATAATGGAATTAGAAAGACATGTTGCTCAGATGGCATAAACTAGTGAAAATGAAAATGTACACTGATTTTACAGTTTGGTAAGTCGGCATTTGGTCATTCAAAAAACCATAGAAAAAGTTTACACATCAGTTTTGGTTTGTAAAAAGGTGGTTGCCAAAGGAACTCAAATTATTAACGTTTTTCTATAAAAAGTATTATTGTAATTGAAAAATTATGAGGCAAATCACTATTGATACATACGCACGTGATAAATACAATTAGAATATTCCAAGTAATGATACAAAGAGCTTTGTCAAAAAGGGGTAATTGTTTTGTCATCTTCCCTCAAATACTGTCAGATACATTTTCTGGTGATTATTACATAAACTCATTAAAGACAAAGAAGACAACAGAATTAAAAATATACGATGCTTTATTGTCAAAAATAGACAAACTTTAATTTCCTTTAACAGGAATATTAATTTAAGAATCTCCATAAGCCGTCACCATTTTGTGAGCACAAGAGACAAGAGTCAATGCCAACCGTTCGTGGAAGAAGGACAACGGTTCGACATCCAAGCCAGAGAAGCCATGCCCACAGAGTCACGGTGACCTTTAGAGCCCCACACAGTAAACAGTAACAGACACTCGAACGGGCCCAGTCCCGTAAGGATCGGCTTGGCTTTGCCGTATTTTTTCAAACACGTGAAGAGTTGGATTTGTTAGACTGCGTGCTAATTTGAATAGTGAAATTCTAGGTCACTTACGGGATCTGTAACAGGATCACACCCTCTTTGGAGCAATACCAGGATGGAGACATTTGGACCTTCAGCCCTGGCTTCAGGCATGTAACGTGGTACCCATAATTCGGGCAGGAGACCTGACTAAACTCCTTCTCCGTGATTTACAGCAAACATGTGAGGGCCTTGCTGAATTGAATACTGCTGTGTGGAGGCTACGTTCTCTCATTAACATTAAACAAGAATGGCTAAGGACCTAGCTAGGAGGAACAAGAAAAAAAATCAGGCCTTTCTTGTTCCCTAAGGACAGGTATCCGAGGCTGAAGACAACTGGTTATCTAGACCATGATTTCCGCTCCCTAGTCTGTACTGCACACCAGATAGCCATAGGCAGGGCAGACTCATAAACAGGCCCATGGTGATAATGAAAAGTGGTAGCACGTGCCTACTTTCTCCTTGGAAGATTCAGGTTAAGGAGAAACATCTCAGTTCCCAGGAGAGGCCAGAGCCAGATGGCACTGATGTGGTGAGATGCTTCATCTGAGGTTAAGCTTATGTGATCATGAAAAGAAGCTAGATTATCAAATGAATGAGAAAGGCAGTTGATCTGAGAACTCACTTCCTATCCCCAAGCACATTCACCATGCCCTCGGGGGAAGAGTGACCAACTACACGCAAAAAAAAAGTCCATTCAACACTTTCCACTTCTTTAGCTGAAAGATAATATTCAATACTTCAGAACTAGAAAAACAGCTTGCGTCGTACCATAAAGTTATTTTAAACAATACTGTGGCTACTGAACTTACAATACAGGCTTCTGCCGCCTCTAAAACAGAAGCATAGAGAGAATGCAAAGAAACAGCGAACTAGCTCAGCTCTTGCTGTGATATTTCTTAGTCACCCTTGCACGGGGTGAAGTTTCAATTACGTTCACCCACTCAATTCCACCCTCTAGTCTAAGAACCCTTCATATTTGAGTAGGGGCAGGAAATTGGTGCGGGCTTCTGGAAGTTTTGATGGGCTAAGCATCATGACATTTCTGTGATTGAAAGGATTACTCTGAAAGTATACAGAAAAAATAAGCCATATGAAAATCGAATTAGGCACATTGGTTTACAGTCTATTTAGCAAGACTACCTGGAAAAAGCGAGGTCAAATATAAAACTAAAGTGGACTGCTTCTTTTATTCCATGCCATTTTGTAAAAACATGTGATATAGGCAAAAAATGGGACACTTTCTCGGGTCCTTTCTCAAAAGCCATGAAATCAGCCTTTTAGTTGGGTTGCTATAAATGTGAAGCCTGGAAGGGAGATGACTCAATCTGGGGTTTCTCGTTGAGAGCAGGCAGGGGGACTAAAACGACTCTCACGGGGCAGCTGTGCAGTTTTATGACCCAATCCTAAAAGGACCTTTAAAATCTTTCCTTTTCAGCACTCTTCAATGACTGTGGTTCCAATCAAAGAGTAAAGCTTTCTCTTCACCAGCCGGAATCCTGAACTCAGGATCAGAGTTCGCCTGAGGCCAGATGAGAAGCGACCTCGGCTAAAGAAAAAGTCCTTGAAGCTAGTCCACGAGCAGTTCTCCTGCTTAAACACAAGCGTGAGCTCGAAAGTGGGCACCACGCTCGAATCACACACAATCCTATCCAGCTTTTTACATACGTTCTCAATTTCTAAGTTCACATGCATAACGCAACCTCGCAGGCCGCAGGGCTCCGTGGAGGACAGCCGCAGGACATCTTGAGCAATCCTCTGGGTCAGGTTCTCAGGGACAAGGACTTTGGAGCAACCAAGTTTGGTTTGCTTTGATTTGGACAGACAGTTCTCCAGCATTTTCGCCAAACTCTGGCAAGTCGTCTCCTCAAACATCACCTCATTGAGGTTGGGTTCAGGAACAACATAATCCCAGTAGTCAAAATCTGTAGGAAATGGAGGTTCGAGATGAAAGAAAGAAAGAAATCCCGGAGCAGATAAAACACACCAAGATAGTGACACAGGCTACTTCTATCTGCCACATCCGCCTGTTGCTAATATTTGCTGGGAAGTCTGTGGACTTCGCTTTGCTGTTGACTAGCCTGGGTAACAGGGCAAGTCACTGAACCTCTTGGAAACGGAAAATGAATCTATGAAATAAAGGTTTTGATAAATAGGATGGATAGGATGGAACCCTTTTTCTTTAAATTTACATGTGTAAACACACACAATTTTACAGCCTCAATCAAAAATCTATATATGGTTATCCTAGAATACCAGTGATTTTCTTTTCTTTCTTGCTCTGAGGATTTTCTAATTTTGTTTTACACAGAACATGCTTCACTTTTGAAATAAAAATGGTTATAATTTTTTTTAATGAAGGGACTGTTTTTAAGAATTATATGTGTTTGTTATTGTAAAATGCAGGATTTTTGCTACTTACTGATGAACTTAAGATGAACTTGAGCTATATTAAATATCGAATTTGTGTCTTTCTTTAAAAGTCTCTACGGGAATGGTCTGCAGATCCCAATTTCAGCTTCAACCTCTTTGATTAAAAATTGCTCAAAGGGAAGACCTTTGAGGTCCACGAGGATATTTATAACTGGCTGGGTAGTTTTCTGTAGCCAAGCAAAACAAAACAGTCCTAGGAAAATAAAATTAGATTTGCTCAAAGGAAAAGAGATAGCTCTGCATTTGGTCACCTACCTTCCAAATTCATCCTACCGCTTGGCAGGACGCCACACCACACACACAATCAACTGGGCAACCCCTCCCTAAGCATACTTCACCCTCATTGGCTACTGTCTCTTCCTCTCCCCACATCTTCTACTCAGTTAGGTCACTGTTTTTGTTTTTGGTTTTATAACTCAATGAAACAAATGCACTCCAAGTTATAAGCCTCCATATTTTACCTATATTGAAGACAGAGAATTTTTTGGAGCTTTGGCCTATAAAATTAGATCATCAACCACTTGGCCTTCTAAATGAGGAAGCCCCAAAGAAATTAAGCAATTTGTCGATGCCACACAGCTCCTTAGTGGCAGAGCAGTGTATTAACCTAGACACTGCTGTTTAAAATTGCAAAAGAAAGTATGTCCAGCACCACTGCTGTTTTAAAATTTCCTCCGGCATTAAAAACAGAATACTGGTTCTATCCACAAATAGAATACTACTCAGCAATAAAAAGGAACACATACAGATAGCAGCAACCACATTAAAGGATGTCAAAATCACTGGGCTGCAGGAAAGAAATCAGAATCAAAAGAGTTCGCATTACATGACTCCATCTGTGCGAAACTGCAGAGGCAAAACTAATTTACAGTGACAAAAAGCAGATTAGTGTTTCCCTGGGGACAGGAGAGAGGGAGAGTGGAAAATTGATGGCAAATGGGCACATGGGAATTTGGGGGTAGGGGGTGATGGCAGTGGTTATAAGGGTGAATACATTTGTTAAAATTCAAAACTGTACACTTCAAATTCACCGTAACTTCACAACCCCTTTAAGGAACCTACATAACTTTTATCCCAAACATCCTCTTAGCCGCAAACTAGATCGTGCAGCTTTCGGTTATTTTATTTTTTGCTACTTTTGTTTCTCACTACCATGAACAGAAGATGCTAGAAAGCTTGGAAACGAGTCTTTTCAGATGGATTTCGCGGCACACCCTACATCAAGAAAGGGGGCGACGCCATCTGCCCGCCCATCTCATCTATGGGGGCTGCGACCTTTGGAGGAGAGAGGCGGGCAGCTGGAAAACTCACCATTTAGCAGGCTTCCCGGGTGGAAGCCATGGTCCAGCAACTCTGAAATGCAGGCCGGGTTCTTACTGCTCAAACTGCCAGTTGCAACCATGGTCAACGGCTCCGTTTCCCTCGCGGGGGCGGAACGGCCTTTCCGGGGCGCTGGAAAAAGAAGGGAAGAAGGACGGATTTGCAAAAGCAGGCAAAACGTGCAGAGGCTTCTAAAATGCCCAGCGTCCGGGGAGCGAACTAGCCGAGGAAGTCGTTTTTCAAAGGGGAGGAACCGGCCTCCGCAACTCAAGTTTACAAAGCCCCGGGAGCGGAGACGCCAGCTATAGTCACAACCTAAAACTAATTCAAAGTTAGCACAACTCGAAGCCGACGTGCCTCGCGGAGCGCACCCTTGAGCAGGAAGCAGCGGAGCCCTCCGCCCCCGCTCAGTCCCCCCGAGGCCGCTGCCTCGCTCACCTGCCGGGAATTCGCTGGGACGGGCGCGCTCGCTGGCAAAGCGGCGGGGTAAACAGAGGCACGGACTCTTCTCAGGAGCCTCCTCCCTCGGAGGCTCAGGGACCTGCAGACCCAAGCCCTGATCGACCCCCAACCCACGCAGCACCCGCTTCACCGAGCAGCATCGCCCTTGGGGCCGCGAACACTTTATAGGCCCAGCCTCCTCACCCTGCCGCGGCCCGCCCACCTGCACCACCCCTCCACGGCCCTGCGCCCCGCCCTTCTCGGGGTCGGGTTGCATTTCAACCCAGACACTTGAAGCCGCCCAAGGGGAGCCGCTGGGAATGAGGATAAGCTTGCGCAGGGTAGACACCTGCTGTTTCCTGGGTGGGCCGCAGGTCACCGAGTCCGCAATTCTGGGTGTACGACTCGCGGAAAACTGACCCCTCGCCTCCGCCACTAACTTGGATTCTTTGGCGCGACCCCACCCCCAGCGCGCGCACACTCTCACGCCGCCGGTGCCCTTGTTAAGATTCTGTCCCGGGCAGCGGGAAGCTTTCGGTCCTTTGTCTATTACCGTGACCTGAAGCTTTGCTGTGTCATACTGAAACTTTGCTAATATCTGTTTCGATGTTCAAAGAGCACCATTTATGCATTTCGTTCTGGCCTCTAACCAAGTCAACTCCACTCCGTGGGTTTCTACATCTTTCCCTCCTGCCCACGACCAGATCCAGCTCGCCTTTTCCGCATCGCGAGGCTCTCCAGCATTTTAGGAAGGGTCTTCATCTTCCACTGCACTCCCGGCACCCTTAGGCGGTTTCATCTATGACTAATGCGTTTTCTCCGCGAGAATGGTGAGCCTGGTGCTCTTCTAATTAGACCTGGCTCCAGAGCGCCGGGAGCGTGAATGAAGGGGAGTTGGCCAAAAACTATGCAAAACCCTTAGTGGGACCTTAGCGGCTTCTTTCGGCCGCCTGATCGCCGGGAGCAGTTGTCATACCCAGAAGCAGACGTTTCTGGCGAGCCCCATTGTCTTGGGCGCTCTTGAAGGGGCCTGGGGCCGTGAAGATACGGAGTTTTAGAAGCTGCTGGGAATGATCCCGTGACGCTCGACCCGCAGTTCTGAACCCGAGCGCGCAGAGAGACAGAGGAACCGTGCAAAACCCTACATGCTCCCACAACGCATACGCAGGAGGCCAAATACTGTGTTTTCTTCCAAAGTTACTAAGCCACCCTTTTCCTGCTTTGATGTGCAGTAGGAGACGATCTGCTCAGAGGGGTCACTCCTGACCCAAGAAGGGGCGGGTCAGGAGCGGGAAGGAGGGGAAGACTGTTTCTACCAGTAGGAGGATCTAGTGTTGGCTCCTGGTCTTTTAGGATTATGTGTACAAGGGTCTGTCGGTTAGGGCCTTGAAAAGCAGTTTCAGCTGTCCAGGCTGAAAACTCGTCCTAAGAAAAACAACAGAAGGGCTAAGGAAGGTGTGATAAACAATCAGTGGGAGGACATTGGGAGGCAGCACAGCAGAAATTAAAGCCAGCCCGACAGTCCATTTTTTTTTTAATGATTTTTTATTATATTATGTTAGTCACCATACAGTACATCCCCGGCTTCCGATGTGAAGTTCAATGATTCATTAGTTGCATATAACACCCAGTGCACCATGCAATATGTGCCCTCCTTACTACCCATCACAGGTCTATCCCATTCCCCCACCCCCCTCCCCACTGAGGCCCTCAGTTTGTTTCTCATAGTCCATAGTCTCTCATGTTTCATTCCCCCTTCCGACAATCCATTTTTAACTGGATTCAGGCAGCTGCACTGCCCAAAGGTCGGGCCAGCCAAGGAAGGAGATGCTGATAGGCTGGGCTTTTGAACGCAGATTTCCACTTCTATTTAAATAACAGAAAAGTGGGAAATAAACAAGCCCATTTCAGCCGATTAAAAGGCAGTTTCAGCGGCTAGTATGTTCAGGACCAATAGAGGAGCCCCTGTTCCTGTCTCCTATGGCTGCTGCCTAGCTGTCTGGGGGGTGGAGGGGAGGGCAAGCCACAGGGCGTCCTTTCCTTATCTGGGTGGCAATATTAATGAAGCGGCCACCTACCCGCCTCCAAGGAGAGTTATTAAGATTAATATAATGAGTGCTCTGAACCTATGCCGGTGAAATAAAGAAATTACCCATTTCATTTCCCTTAGGTATTTAGGCAAAACACATAAACTAAGTACTCCCAAAGGGCCAGAAAGATTATGGGGCCTTCTAGAACATAGCAGTTACTCTTCGCTCACCCAACTAACTGAAATTTTGCAAAGCCCTTAGGGATTTTACTGTGGAAAATAATTTACCTATGTATGAAAGACTGAATAATATTCTTTTCGGCTGAATGGGCCTAGCTTTGGGGAACTGTAGGGCACAAGGAATGATGGATGTGGAACACATACTTGGGATAATTAGTGGAGATTATCCTTTCTCATCTACTTTTTAAAGGGTAAAAAATGCCTTCTATCACTAGTTTGCATCTCTGCAGGGCTAAACAAACAGACCTGATTTTTAAAAATAAATCATAGAACAGAATGTGGAAACACCAAGTGCCCTCATAGTCTTGTCAAGAGATGACACATTTAGTCCATTAATTTTTACATGCTGTTGATATAGTTAATTATAACAGAAGGTTCACATGGGAGTATCAGGTGTTTACGAGGTAGTGCTAAAGTACATTTCATTGCTGCTTTGTTCTATCCTCTCTCATACTGTAAAAAGAGTTTGTGACGGTGCTTACTGGAAATAATAGTTGAATATGAATAGAAAACCTAATTGGTTAAATCATTTGATTGCCTTTCGTAAACCAGTGTAATATAGCAAACTATCAAAATCATAAGTAAGGACTCTGACTTAAGCATGATTTTTTATTATTACGATTTACTCATCCACCTGAAAAAAAAAAAACCAGCAGTAACACGTGGCAACAGGATGTTGGTCTGATGCGTATACAAATATGGAAGTTCCATGCCCCCCTCCTGTCTCAGTATAGTATTCGTAATATCATTTCTTACATCAAGTATAAATTCAGAATACCAGGGATGTTACAAAAAATGAAAAACAAATATGATGCTTTAACATATTATTCTAGCAGATACTGGGGTCTTGTGCATTCATGACTTGGAGTGTTGAATATTGATTATATGTTTCATTGGCCAATTTTCTGTCTTTATCCAGCAAGAGCCATTGTTGTTGAGGTCTTATTATTACAGTTATATCCAATGCACTGCTAATTTCATTTCACGAATTGTGACATCAGAGGAAACATGACTGGGTTTCTTAATCTATACCGTGGGTTCAGGGAAGATTTACGGGACACAGAATTCCCTTCGCAAGCTCATACTGTTGTTGCGAGATTAAAAGAGAAACCCTTATAATTAATGCTAAATATTATCCTTTTTTATAAAGAAATTTGAGCTCTTTAAATGCACACTACTGGGGCATCTGGGTGGCTCAGTCAGTTAAGCATCTGATTCTTGGTTCTGGCTCAGGTCATGATCGTGGGGTTGTGGGACTGGGCTCTGTGCTGAGCTGAGCACAGAGTCTGCTTTGGATTCTCTCTCCCACCCCCTCTGCTGGCCAAGCCCCACCCTCTGCTCTCTCGCACTCTCTCTTGCTTTTTCTCTCAAATAAACAAAATATTTAAAATAAACGCACACTGTCTCTGGCTTTCCTTGGTTATACTAACTTTGTAAATCTAGTACTTATGTGCAGTTTCAGAACAGGGTCTGGTACATAGCAAGTGCTTAATGAGTGATAGCTATTATTATTGCAATTATATTGTTCTGAAATTGGGGTTCTCTGTTTATCGCAGCAAGCACTAATGGGGCCAAATGGGGTTGGGGAAGTATTGTTAAAACAGAAAATTTATCGTCTTTCCTGTTTGCAGGAAATACAGAAAATATTTGCCATTGATTGGGAAAGATGACTTTTTTTTCTATGATAAACTTTTTTTCTATGATAGTACATAAGATTTAATGGGAGTGCAGGAAGGAGATCTCTCAATGATACATAAGAAAATAATGTGGGTACAAAGTTGTCTTGGTGCAAAATACAGAGTTATATGTATTAACTTTCCTATATTAATCTATGAAATGGTTTTCTGGAAAAAAAAACCCACAGGTATTTGAAATCATTGCCTAAAGAAGCACCCAAATATTTCAAGACACTTACGACTCCTGCTAACACTCTGGATGAGATAGGCCATCATCGGTTTTGTCTGTGAGGGTGCTGCAGCCAATAACATTTCCACTTAATGATGAAATACGCAATGAGTTATTCTAGAGAATAATACGATTTTCCATTAAGTAACGTAACCTGAAGACTTATTTAGTATAAGACAAAAAAAGCCCAATAGAAAATAAAACATGATATCTGCGGCTAAAAGCTGAGAGAATCTTCCAGTAGCAGAAGGCATTGCTTCTCTAAATTCAAGCGGAGAAATGGTTACCATAGTGACTTATCTCTTAAAATAGTTGTATGATTTTTTTCTTTTCATAAACAATGTTACGTATTATCTCCCTTTAAGTAAAGAAAGCTGATATGTTTAAATGCACACAGTCCCTGCTTTTCCTTAATTATAAACTATTTATGATTAAGGTGCCCGCATAAGAGAATGTCAGCTAGGAGCATGCAGAAGGTCCTTGACACTTTTCTAGGGATGCACCTTAAATAACCTTTGCAAGTTCCAAGTTGGGGAACACCACCATGGCATGGTATACCATTTCTCTGGAATTCTTACATGCCCAGTACCTGCCAAGTGTCCTATTCTCATGGGCAAAATTTGCATGGCTTTTGTCATTCATGTTTGTGTCCCAGAAAGTGTCCCAGAAAAGTTCCACATTGCTTCATGACATAACCTTATAGGGTTGCACAAGAAAATAATTAAATCCAAGAAGGCCCACATGTGGGCCAGATAGAAAAATCTGGTAGTCTTTAGAGTGGGTCTGACCCCCATTCTGTAAAGAACATTAATGTTAAAAAGCTTGACAAGGTCAGAGAGAAATTCTGTTTTTTTATCTTCATGGTGTAGTGGTTAGGCGTATGGACTGCGGGGCCTAACTTCATAGCTTCATATCCTAGCAATGACACTAATTAGCTGTATAAACTTTGATAAGGTACTTAACATAGCTGTGTCTCCATTTCTACCTTTAAAAATGAGAATTATAATAACTGTACCACACGCCGGGCTGTTGCGTGGATTAAATAAGTTAATACACAACACACTCAAAGAATATCAGCCCTGATTATGATTATGAATTTTGCTCTAACTTTGAAAAATCCCCAATGCCCCGGTGACATTTTTATGAAAAGGTAGCTAGGGGAGTGTTCACATGTGTTCGAGGGTGTGTATAAAAGTGTATCTTTTGTACATATTCATTCATTGGCCAATCGACATTCAGTACCTTTTAATCGAGTATTAACTACCTGTTAGGGACTGAGAATACAACAGGGTCCCTGTCTCCAGGAAGATTATAGTTTAGAAAGGAATGTAGACAAATAAATATGAGGTTACAATTAGTGTGATAAGTTAGGGGTGCTGCAGGGAGCTATGGCAGCTAATGAATGATATGAACACTACCATATTTTGAAGGAAGGTTTATGGCCTTGCTCCTTGGTGTGTTTCATGGACCCATAGCATGAGCACCTTCTAGGACCTTGTAAGAAATCCAGAACATCTGTCCTCAACCCAAATGACAAAGAATCTGCTTTTTGAAGAAAAGGTGATTCATATTGTATGCAATTAAAATTTGAGAAGCACAGATTAAGGAGAAAAAACCAGTAAGACCAACTAAGCATTTGTAAAAATTTCCTAGGCCAATTAATAGAAATATTTATTGAATTCCTACTATATGCAAAGCATGGACTTGACCGAAACGTGGATTCCCAGCTGTACAAGTGTTTGCTGATTCTTCAGAGCTCCAGTCAGACATCATGGCCTTAATGGATCTAGTCAGTGCTGTGTGGCTTTTAGCCCTTGGGCCTGGCTCGTAAAATCATGCACAGCTATGTGAAAACAGTCCAATTTTCCGAGTAGACTGTAGTACATAAAAATAAAATCCTGTTTAATAAAATTGAGATACTGTCAAACTGTAAATTGTTTCAACCTTGTCGAAGTGGAAGCCAATTATGTAACATATGGAATGGGCTTACTTTGTTAAATGTATTTAAAATGATCACTCTATGGAATGTTGTGTTTGGAAACAACAAATTTGGAAGGAAGGGTGTAATACAGAAAGATATAGATCTGATTACTTCCAAATTTACTGGAGAGGGTAAATATAGCTATGCAAGTATTCATCTCTCCTATGATTATACCATAAAATATACTTTAAAACATTGCCTTGGCTTTTTGAAATATTGTGAGGGTAATTGAGAACTATTTTTATGGATGATGGGTATGTTATGGCGGAGGCTTTAAATTGTATATCGCTGAAGCAGCCTTTTGGGAGATGTCAGTATAAGCTATAAGCACATTGAAGTGCATTCAGTTGTGTGATATCATTGATGCATCATATGTAAGCTGAGCGATGAATGGCACTTAACAAATTAATGTATAGCAATACATAATCACCTTTGTGGTAGGTTTAGATGTCCATATACTAAACACAAAAAGAAGTACTCACTTCTGTATGGATATCAGAGCAGCCCACCTTCGTGATTTGACTTTAGGCTCTGACTCAACCAGACTAGGCTTCAAATTCTGCCTTGGATACAAGTAGGCATGGTGCAATGAACTTAAATCCTTTGAATTTCAGCTTCCTTGTCTAGACTATGGAAGGTTCAATGGAACAGTGTACGTTAAGTTTCTGCAACACGAGTCCTACATGTTAAGAGCTCATTCAGAGGTGGTCATCCCCAAAACCCATAGCTTGTGGGTTTGTTCATGTGAATACACATTCTATTGCATATTATAATAATTCACCCAGTTCCATGTTGGGTTTTTCAGGATGGTAGGAGGTTTTATTCTGCTCATAGTGGGCAATCAAGAGTGCACTAGCTGGAGAATTAGGAGACCTGGCCCCACATAATAGTTTCTATACTGGTTTTAACTCTGACTTTGGACAGGAGTTGTCTATGGATTTAAGAGCAGTGGAGCCTATGCCCTGGCTTAATGTGTCTGGGAGGTAGAAAGAGAGGAAGTGGACAGGGTTCCCATACTTGAGAACGATTCCTGATGTGCCCTGAGGATCAGGTGAAATAACAGGAAATGGCTAGGTCTGATGCTATGCTGAGGGCACGATTGATGGACGTCTTGGTTCTAACCTGTGGGTGACAAATGACTAGACGGTGGGTGTGTCATCTCCCCCCAAAGCCTGAAGTCTCAGCATTGCATTGGATTTCAAACCCTTGACATGAGCATTGGGTCTATGGAGTAGGAGGATGAGGATGGTTGGGGAGAGAATGGCATTCAACTTACCTCTTCCTTGGGGGAATGAGGGAGAAATACCAGATATTATGCGAAACTGGCATAAAACAGAGCGGTAGTGTTTACGATTGCACAACCACCATGCGAACTAGGTTGATTTTATTTATGTCTCTCTACCAACACAGCTATAGTTCTAATTCTAAAAAATGCATTTAATTTTTTTCTTTTTTGTTCAATTTATGCATCTCGAAGCGGCTTTCTTGGAAGCCTACTTTTAGCATTTATGTCTAACGTAAGAGTTCCATATCTAGTGCATTTTGTAGCTTAACCATTATTGAGATATTGCTGCCTGCAAAGAAATCTATATATAAAGTACTTCTTAAAAAGTATTTTTAATGTGTTCTGTTTTTAAATGGTTACTATGAAAGCTCTATATATCAGGAATATTTCTGTATTTTCTACATCAGGGAGCTGTTTGTAGATTGACATCATAAAGGTATAACTCTTTTAGGCAATGATGTAGGTGGAATCCAACAAATTTTACTACTAAATTAGTAGTTAACTAAAAATTAGTTTTAGAAGAATGATCCTTATACTTTCATCTTCTTAAGTAGTCTAGGGAAGGAGCGCCTGGGTGGCTCAGTCGGTTAAGCGTCCAACTCTTGATTTTGGTTCAGGTCATGATTTCAGGGTGGTGAGACTGAGCCCCGTGTCCTTCTCTGCCCTGGGAGTGGAGCCTGCTTGAGATTCTCTCTCCCTCTCCCTCTGCCACTAACCCCTCTAAATAAATAAGTAAATAAGTAAGTAAGTAGTCCAGGGGAAGTGTTACTGAAGTAGGTCTCGAAAACTTGAAACAAAATGATAAAGTTAACAAAATAGCATTGACTTTGAATTCACAAATAGCCAACTTAAAAATTACAAAGTGAAAAATCAAATTCCTGCTGACTTGTACTCATTCTTTGCCCACCACCCACAGGAAGTAACAACGCGTATCAGTTTTTATGTATTCTTCTAGAATTTCTTTATGAAACTAAAAGCACATACTAACATATATTTCCGTTTTCACTCTTTTTAACCCTAAAGGGAACTATTATACTTATGTTCTGCACATTGCCTTTTTGCACTGACAACATAGCTTAGAGATTTTTGCATATGAATACATTTCTCTCTCTCTCTCTCTGTTTGCTGCTCTGCAGTGTTCTGCTTTCGTTTAACCAGTACCCCACAGAAGGACATTTTGATTATTTACAGATTTTTGCAATTACATACAGTGCTGTAATGAATAATCTTATTCATAAGTCACTTTGGGTTTGGGCAAGTATATCTATAAGATAAATTCTCAGAGGAGGGACTTGTGAAGCAAAGGGTTAATGTGCAAAATATAGTTTGAAAGATCTTGATAAATTATCCTTATAGTGGTTGTCCAGTTTTGGGCACCCACCAGGAAAGTATAAGAATTTCTGTTTCCTCATAGTCTCTCTAACACATATTCATTTATTTCAGACATATTTTAAGCATATACTATATTTTTTGTATTGTTTTAACATGCTCTAGAAACTCATTGTTTAGGTGTTGTAAGTTCTCGTATTTTAGGTAGGAATGATATTATTATCCTAATTTTAAAAAGAAAGAAACTACAAATGGAAAGTATTAATGATAATTCTCAGGAAAAACTAGAGATATTTTATATGCTTCCTGATTCCTGACTTTTGAGGGAAAGCACTGGGGCTGTATCTACATTGACCATTATGACTTCACCAATTGGCCATCTCAGGAAGCAAGAATATAAATATATAAATGTATATATGTATATATATATTTAATTTCACCACTTATATTAAATTGTCAATCAGATTTTTTTTTTTTTGGTTATGTGGCGTCATTGCTATGTTTATTGAAGCCAACGGCCCTTTGACTTCTGTTAAGGAGAAAATATCCATCAGAGCAGAAAACAATATCCTTTAATATAAAACTTACAAGATGCCTGTAACTTGATTTGGATGTTCAAATAGTTAAATAACATTTCTCTCTTTTCATTGCAAACCATGACTTTGTTATAGCTCACAGTGGAATATTCAATTCAATGCAAGGCAGTACATCAAATGTTTGTGGATGTCACTACTGAGTACAGGTGAGAGCATGGATTGCAGTGCAGTTTGGGGAAAGTTCTTGGTCAGCTCTGTCCAATTCCATAGCCACTATGCATTTGTGACGCGTGTTAAAATGTGACTAGTCCAAAGTGAGATCATATAAAATACACGGCAGATTTCAAAGATTTAACTGAATATAAAGAATATAAAACATCTCATTAATAATTATTATGTTTGTTACATGTTGGAATGGTAGGATTTTGATATATTGGGTTAAATAAAATGTATTACTAAAATTAATTTCACCTGCTTCTTTTTATGATTTTTAAAAACATGGCTACTAGAAAACTTAAAATGTTCTATGTGGCTTGCAGTATGAGTCACCTTAAATACAGGACATAGAAATATAGGACAACACCGTTCTTGATCTTTGTCACTTCATCTTAAAAAAGAAAATATCATAGATCTTTTCTATATATATCAGGATTAGAAAGTCCTTAAAATTGTACTCAGTACGTAGTAACTACCAGTTTTGGGGGGTCATTCTTATGGAGGCATACTCTAAATATATTAACATCCCTCTTTTCAGTGTAGAGGTCTATGAATTTTGAACGATCCCTACAGTCATGTAAGTACCACCATGATCAATATATACAACAGTTCCATCTCCACAAAATATTACCTCGTGTGTGCTTGCAATCAACCTCTTGCCTCAGCGCCAGCCCTGGCAGCGCCCCTTGGCAGTCAATGGTCTCTCCCAGGGTGTTAGACAAATGAGGTCACGCTATACAGATTTTTGAGTCTCGTTTCTTTTGTTGCACATAATGCATTTCAGATTCATCCAAGTTGTTGTGGGCATAGTTCTTTCCTTTTTATTTCTCGTCCTATTCCATTGTACAGATGTACCAAACTTTGTCTAGGCATTTGCTAGTTGAAGGACATTCGGGTTGTTTCCAGTTTTTAATGATGATTAATAAACCTAGTAGGCATACTTGCTTATAGATTTGTGTATGAACATCCATTATCATTTCTCTTAGATAAATGCCTAGCAATAGGCTTGGTGAGTCATAGGATAAGTGTATGTTTAGTTTTACAGGACACTGCCAGAATGTTTCCCCCCAAAATGGTTTCATTTTGCATACCCACCAGCACCATGTATAAGTGTTTCAGACGTGCCATAACCTTCTCAGAATTTGATATTGTCATCCTCCTCCACTTTTACTTTTTTAATTTAGTCCTTCTAATAGGAAATGTAATGATATTTCATTGCGGTTTTAATTTTTTTTTTTCCTCAGTGACCCATGATGTTCAACATCTTTTTGTGAATTTCTTTGCTACCTGTATCTCTTCTTTGGTGAAATGTATATTGAAATCTTTTGCCTCTGTATTTTTATTGCATTATTTGAGGCTTGAGTGTTCTTTATAAATGCTGGATACAAGTCATTTATCAGATATGGTTTTGCAAATAATTTTTCCCTATCTGTGGTTTGTGCTTTTATTCTTCTAACGGAATCTTTTGAAAAGAAGTTTTAAATTATGATGTGGTCCAATTTATCGATATATTTATAGGTCATATTTTTGTTGTCATACCTAAGACATTTCTGCTTAATCAAGATCACAAAGGTTTTTCTATGTGTTCTTCTAGAAGTTTTATAGTTTTATGTGTGTATATATGATTTATTTTGAGTTCCTTTTTTAATTTATGGTGTAAGGTGTGGCTTGAAACTTTTTTTCATACAGCTATCCAATTGTTTTAGTACCATTTATTGAAAAGCCATACTTTCTCCATTGAAATGCCTTTGCATCTTTATGAAACATCAATTCACCATACACATACCAGTCTATTTCTGGTATTTATTGTATTCTATTAATCTGTATGTCTACCCTCTCAGCAGTATCACAAGCCTTAAAATCAGGTAGTGTGAGTCTTCTAAATTTGTTCTCTTTCAAAATTATTTGGCTTTCTAGGGGACCTTGGTGGTTCAGTCATTTAAGCTTCTTTCTTCACCTCAGGGGTCCTGGGATGGAGCCTCAAGTCTCCATGACCAGGCAGGCTCTCTACTCAGCAGGGAGTCTGCTTCTTCCTCTGCCCCTCCCCTGCCTGTGCTTTCTCTCTCTCTCTCTCTCTCTCTCTCTCTCTCTCTCGTAAATAAATAAAATCTTCAAAAATTATTTTGGCATTCTAGTTCCTTTGCATTTTCATATGGATTTAGAATCCATTTACTTATTTTGAAAGAAAATATCTCTTGAGATTTGTTTGGAAATGCATTGAAGTTGGAGCAATTTGTCTCTCAACTTTCTTGAGGTTTCCAACAATAAATGTGATTTAAACTCTCTTTTCATTCAGGTCTTCTTTGATTTCTTTCATTAGAGGTTTATAGATTCCAACATCCAGAAACCGCATGAATTTTGTTAACATTCTTTCAATGTTATTTCAAAATTTCAATTTCTAATTGTATGTTGCTAACACACAGAAATACAATAGAAGAGCAGAAGTACTATATAGAAATAAAAGAATAAAACCTACCAAAAAATATATATTGACCTCTTCCCATCATTCTTGCTAAACTCACTTATTAGTTTGACTATTTTTTAATAAATTCTTTGAGATTTTCTCCACAATCTGCAAATAGACAGTTTTATTTCATTCATTCCAATCTGTATGTCTTTATTTTATTATTATTTTTTTTCCTTTATTGCATTGACAAGATCCTCAAGTGTGATGTTGAATGGATGAGCTGAGAGAGGACATCCTTGCCTCATTGCCACTGATGGGGGAAAGGACTCAGCCTTTCAGCATTAACTGTGAAGTCAGCCATAGGTGTTTCAGAGATGCTCTCTATTAGACCGAGCAAAGTCTCTACTGCTCTATTTGCTAAAAGCTTTTATTATGAATGGATGATAAATTTTGTCAAATATTTTTTTAGCATCTTTTGAGATGGTTACACAGTTTTCTGCTTTAAACTGTTGATATGATGAATTATACCTTTTGATTTTAGAATGTTGAATGAGCCTTACATTTTCCTTTTTTTTCTTTTATCATTTGTTTATTTACTTGAGAGCAAGAGAGAGAGAGAGAGAGTAGGGGGGAGGAGCAGAGGGAGAGGAAGAGAAGGAGACTCCCCTGACGTGGGCTTGATTTCACAACCCTGAGATCTTGACCTGAGGCGAAATCAAGTCAGCCGCTTAACTGACTGAGGCACTCGGGCACCCCAAGCCTTATATGTGCTTATGACGTATTACTGTTTTTACATCCTTGGATTCAGTTCACTAATATTTTGCTGAGGGCTTTTGCTTTTATTTTATGAGGGATATTTTCTGGCATTTTTTTCTTTCTTGTAGTATCTTCGTCGGCTTGGGTAGCAGGGTAATGTTACCTTATTAAATGATGAATACAGTGCTTCTCCTCTTGTCTTTTCTGGAAGAGTTTGTGTAGAATTGATGTTAAATTTGTTTAAAGTTTCATTTTAAATATCACATTCTTGGAGGAGACTTTCCTAACACCCCAATCTAAATTAGGTTCCTTCTGTTATTAAAACTCTTATTGTCTTTATAGATTGTATCAAATTTATAATTATGTACTTATTTGAGGTTTATTTCTTTAACGTTTGCATTCTGTTCCAAGAGTCTATTCCCATGTCTGTACCGTTTAGCATTATATGTCCATGCTTAGCACAGTGTCTGACATCTAATAGATGTTTAATAAATTATTGGCTCAATAGATACATGAGTCCTGAGGATTTAATGAATGTCCTTGTCCTTATTCATCATTCATTATTCCAATTACGAGCATTAGACCTATAATTGCTTATTATGTATTCATGTAAACTTCCTACAATGAACAGGAAAGTACTTTAGACACAGCACAATCTTAGTGGGTAGTAAAAAACATAATATTGTAACAGAAGTAGATAATTGCCAACATATCAACTTATAACTTGGAATTAGAATTTCCATAAATTAACTTGATCATGATAAAAATGCTTCTGTCTTTACTAATGTGAACTGACAAGCTACAATTTTACAAACTGTTAGAACTCATATTTAGTTTCAGCATGAAAAAGAGAACTTAATAGAAACTGCATTTTAGTTACTTAGCTTTTAAAGATTAAATATAATAAATTTAAGTAAAGAATTCAGTGTTATATATGTTTTATGATACTTTGAATATTGGCTAATTTTCTTTTTCTTTTTTTTAAAGTAAAACCAACTAAATATATTTTGGTTAAAACAAGTAGCAAGCTGTCAGAGTGGGAAGCTTCAGGGCTTGTGGTCCAGATTCCGAGGCATGGAAGCCGCCTTATCTGCTGAGACAAAGAAAAGTGTTCAGGGAGGCATTTGCAATTTCAGTGGCTTCCATTTTAAGTCATCTTTCCATTTAAGTCACCTTGTTCTCAGTGAAACAACTGCTCTAATTCTCTTTGCCAGCAGCGGCAGCATTTTGGAGAATGGAAGAGAAGTGAAGCCTCTGGTCAGCTACATCTGATAGAAGAACCCATAAATATGTTCAAACAGGAAATCTGAATTCAAGCAGAAGTGATATTTCCTGGCCAGTCCACTTTCGTTCATTAGTTCTTTCCTTCTTTCAACAAATGTGTTTTGAGGAACTAATATGTACCAAGTGCTCGGTAGGGGTGGGAATAAATTGGAGAGCAGCGTGATGTAGAATTTGTCTTCGTGGAGCTTATGGTTTAGTGGAGGACACAGACAATATACAAGAAATAACAGTAGGTAATGTTCAGTCCTTTAATGGTGGATGTTAGTCAGGGGTGGGGCTGTCCTGGGAAGATTTCCTGTTTAAGCGGATAGATGAAAGATAGGCGGGAACTAAGCATACGGAGCAGGGAGAGGAATAGAATAAACATGATGGGCAGCAGAATTAAGACTATTAATAACAACCAATATTTCGTGGGCACTTATTAAGTGTTCCACAGGGACAATTTCATTTGTTTTTTACGAAGACCCTATGAGTTGGGTGTTATTGTTTCCAATTTAGGAAGAAGGGTGAGGATTCTGGGACACAGATAGTTTAGAAACTTGCCTCAGGTAACACAGGTGGCAACCCAAGATTGGAATAGTGTTGCTCTGTGTATGGCTATTCGCAGAAAAGAAGTTCAGGCTAACTGGAGTGTATAATGCCCATGGGGGGAGGTTGTTGGTGGGGAAGTGAGTGAATGAGCCATGTCAGGGAATAACAAGGGAGAGGATGGAGGTAAGGATCAGGTTCCTAGGGGTTTTTCAAGCCCCGTAAAGGAGCAAATTGAATGTCACTTAAATGTTAGCCATTTTCTCCCACAATTTAAATTCCTACCTTCAAGTATTTCTTGAGCCCTTTCATCTTACTTGATACGGTGAAGAATATTGCCCTGACTCAGCTGAAATGACATAAATATGGTAAAGACTAAATTCTAGTGGAAGATTGTTTCGCTTGAGGAGGGTTTTTCCAGGCCAGAGTCAAATAATCAGAGAAAGCTTTCTTATGTGAATTTACAGCTTCCTGACAAACTGTGTTCATTGTCTATAGTTTTCTTTCCCGAAATATATTTATTTTATTTTTGTCTTTGGGTTGGAATCATTCATTAAAGATTATTAATTTATATGCTACCAGACACAATGGACCGTCCTATTCTATTGTAAGAGTACATCACACATAATCTGTTATAAAATATGAATCATTACATTTTGTGCATGGTTTAATTTTTTTTTAAGATTTTATTTATTTATTAGAGAGAGAGAGCCAGCGAGAGAGGGAACACAAGCAGGGGGAGTGGGAGAGGAAGAAGCAGGCTCCTAGGGGAGGAGCCTGATGTGGGGCTTGATCCCAGAATGCTGGGATCACGCCTGAGCCGAAGGTAGATGCTTAACGACTGCGCCACCCAGGCACCCCTAATTTTTAAAAAATAAATTAACTCAGCTTCAAAGTTTTGAAACACATACCCATTGCATAAGTTCTTCTTTATGAGTGGGAGAGGAAGGGGAATAGTTTTTGGCACGAATGCCATGGTGTACGGCAGTGTTCTGTGCATGTAAATCACGCTGTTGAGCGTATCAATGTGCATGATCAGTTGGCACTAAGTGTGGTGGTCTTAGGAGGCCCTCATTTAACCCAGACATGAGTTGGTTGCTGCAGGAGGTTCTTAGCCCTAGCTAATCACGTTACACCAAAGGAAGCCTGGAAATAGTGTTGCTCAACACAGTTACATGACCGTGCTACTTTCCCCTACAGAAAACAGAACAAGCACACGTCTTTTCAACCGTGGGTCAGTTGTTTCCTCTTTGGAAACAGTGAAAGGACAGGTAGACAAAGAATTACAATTAGGAAGATTTCATTGTGAATTGATTTCTAAATCCATATATTTTCAGAACATTGGGCTCATAGCTCAACATTTTTATGAGTGAAACTGGGGATGTCTAATGACCGGCAGAATGGTATAAAATCTAATTTTCTTTCTTTTTTTTTTTGGCAGCAGTGGATCAGAGATTTTACAGATCTTCATGACCTACATGATTATTATTGTATGAATCTACTTTCTCTTGTTAATAACATTTGAGATTAGGCATTGCTTATGAAATATGTGTCTTAGAAAATGAATTAGTCTTTGTAGATCTCCTTTTAAAAAAGTAAACATGCTCAGATGGAGATTTTTCATGGGATAAAAGCTTCTTTGGATTACTTCAAAGAATTGTCCCAGCAGGCCCCTCTGGAAGGAAGTGGAATTCTTGTCTTTGTGTTGGCTGGAGTCTCTGCTCAGGAGACTTGACCTTTGTACTAGGAATGCAACAAATTCTAATTTTTTGGTTTGCTGATTTAGGGTTAAGGAAAATCTCCTATCTTATCATCAACCCTTTAAACCTGGAAAAAAGGAAAAATTGTGCTTTATGGAATTCTATAAAGTGAATCTGGGAGCAGACAAGGAGAAAAAGAAGACAGCCTCCTTTCATGCATTAGGCATTCATTTCGCTCCAGAGTTTGCAAAGGGGCCCCCGAGAGCCAAGGCAGCCTGATACTAATTGAGCTGACACATTCATTCTCTTATGCACAAGAGTTGTCATTTAAAAACATTAAAAGTGAAAAGAAAAAAAAAAATCAATGATTGACAGTCTAACAGGACTAGTTGACTCAGCGACTAAGTCATCAATTTGCCTCATTTCTGGAAGAAATCCAGCATTTGACAATTAGAGTTTTTCTAGAATTTGAAGTGGTAAAAGCAGGTCAACCCTCCTGGACTTTGTCTCCTTTTTGAACAGGGGAGCTTTGGTCTGACAAAGCACAACGGGCCTCCTCATGTGCACCTTCAAGTCCATGAGGTACGGAAGAGTTTGCCCATACTGTGGGCCGGTGCCTGCTCATTTGGGGATAAGAAGAACCGAACCAGCCAGTCAGTCCCTTTGCAGATGCTTATGGTCTTAAATAAATATTTTGCATCTGAACAAGGAGAGCCTTTGGTAAAACCAAAGTTGGTGAATTTTATCTTCAGGGATGGCTACCCTTCCTCTCTTTGCCACCTGAGCACCTTTTCCTCGTTCCCACTGTGGGCACGGCAGCATCTTCTGGCTTTGTGAGATACTTAGCCTGACAGCCTGGCTTCCTTACTGGGGCAAGTTTACCTTCCTCCCAGTGCCTCTTGCTCTGGGCCTTTCCCGTCTCTTCCCACAGCCCTTCAAAAACTCCCTGGCTTACTTCCCGTTTCCAAGCGCTCTTACTCGTAGGCATTAAGAGTGGGACTATGCATCAGATAGTCTGTAATTCCTGTTAATACATTAGATTGTCTATATTTTTATCTCTCTTGGATGATATGATGTCTTCGTCTAGTTAAAAAGATGAAAATTAAAACATTTTAACAAAAGAATGGGGGAGGGAGTGCCTTTACAGGCCGTTTATTTCACATTCCTTTACTAATTGTCTATTCCATGAACACCCAGAACTCATTTTGTGGATATGTTTATGTTTCTTTTCTTCTTCAAGACATTTTAAAGAAACCATAATTTAAGCAATTCGAGAGTTTTCAAAATAAAGAAGAAAGGAAAAAATATTGCCTTTACACGTGTTCCATATAAGTCTTTAGGGCGGACGGTCCCAGAGGCTACAGTGATTTTGTCTGTTCATTTTAGTAGACTTCAAGATATAATCTAGTTTCATTCTCTTACTTTAAGAGCCAAGAAACAGAGATACAGGGAAGGGAAGTATTTATAAGGTCAGAGAGATTGGTTACTGGCAGAATGGGAACCACAACACAGTTTCAATATAATTGATACGATATATTTTATTTCAATGAAGATTAATAGTTTCCAATGTTTATTATAAACATCGGGGTTTCATATGTCATGTTATAAAGATGATTCTTTTAACACCATTCTGTACTATCCCACCTCCTAAGCTGTGTCTCTCATTTCCTTTTATTTTTATTTTATTATTTTTTTTAGATTTTATTTATTTATTTGACAGAGATAGAGACAGCCAGCGAGAGAGGGAACACAAGCAGGGTGAGTGGGAGAGGAAGAAGCAGGCTCATAGCGGAGGAGCCTGATGTGGGGCTCGATCCCATAACGCCGGGATCACGCCCTGAGCCGAAGGCAGACGCTTAACTGCTGTGCCATCCAGGCGCCCCTGATTTCCTTTTAAATCTAACTCCAATTCACCTTCCTGAAAGAAAATGTGTGTGATTACCTTGCTCCAAACTTACTCTACTTGACATCTCATTTGCCTGTAGGAAAAGATTTTCAGTGTGTTTATGTTTAGGATGCATTCATTTATTTAAAAAGGAAGTTACTGTGTCTAATTTGTTTGCCTCATTTTCCCCATAACTAATCATCCTTCTTCTTCCCTCCTGGCATCCATGGATGCCCTGAAATGTGGATGCCAAAGTACTTCTGATTTTCCTTGCCCATCCTGCGTCCCCCCTAGTCTGAGACCGGAAGTCGTAGTGGGAATTAAGCCCAGCATTCTCAGGGCAGATTGCAAAGAACAGCAACTGCATCTCTTCTTCCGGAGGGTGTGGCTGAAGGGAGACTGCTGTCTTTTTACTTATAGTATATTAGACGCCAAAGAGATCTGTAAGTAGTCTGGAGGTATGGAAAGCTGGTTGTAAGGGCGGACAAAAGCACACGATTTTTAAAAGCATGAGGGAAACAGCATCCAATTTAAATCAACCTCCTGTCTCTGCTTTTTATACCCTTGCTGTGAATTCAGGAAAATGAGCTCCCAATTTAATTGCGTTGTGGGTGTGCGGCCATGTGGCTGAGTGCTGGGAGATCTAAGCATTTGCGCGGTAAATGATCCCTATAATGCCCTGAAAGAATGAAGGCTTCCTGGAAAATCTCAAACTTGCTTCTTGGGAGTTTATTTCTCCCTAGTGCAATCTGATTCACCATGATATTTATAGTGAATGTTTTGATTTCGTGCTGGTGCCTTGGGCTCACAGTGTATTTTTCTAGATGGTGTTGTCATGTAATGTGACTTGCAAAACTATTTAAAGGCTAAAGCAGGCTTTTTTTCTTTTTTTTTAAAATTCTTTTAGGCAAGAATCAAGATTGAAGGCTGCACTAGGTTTTCACACCTTTTTCTACCCCTCCTTGCCCCTGCTAGACCCTGACAGGGATTTCGATGCTTAAGAATTAATAGAAAAACACCAGAACAAGTAAGATAGAGCATGTCGCTCCCTTATCCATGGCTGAGGGTAGAGATTTTAGTTTCTTTCTCAAAGATATCAGAGGTGAAAGTCAGTCTGATTTAAATCCAATATTGAAAGGATTCATGCCATTGTGGGGTGCTTATCATCGAGGGATCTTGCTTCCCCACTTCTGAGATAAATAGGACAGAAGACATATTCTGTAGCAAAGGAGATTCTCTGTTTCTTTTTTTCNTGTTGTGGGGTGCTTATCATCGAGGAATCTTGCTTCCCCACTTCTGAGATAAATAGGACAGAAGACATATTCTGTAGCAAAGGAGATTCTCTGTTTCTTTTTTTCTTCCTTCCTTCTATTCCCTGCGGCTGGAGGTATCAAGAGAGAAACTTTGTCTAACAGTGTTTGGAAATTACTCCATGAGAGGTGATCGGTATTAGCAAGATGAACTTGTTTTCCTTTCCTTTTCTTTTTTTTTTTTTTTTCCTGGTAGGTCCTTGGTTATGAAGAATCTGACTGACTAAACTTATTTTTGCAACAGCCAGTGAAGCTCACCTACCAGGTTTTCAGGCAAAGCCAGGAATGGCAGCCATTGTGAACTCGAGAAGCCTCCAGGATGGAGCTGGGATGTTGTGGGGAGATCAGAGCGGTTGCGAATACAGATGGGAAATAAGGAGGGAGGAAAGAGGAGGAATGGAGGCCAGCGAGAGAAGGACCTGCAAGATCCCCCTCCCAGGCTCTAAAATTAAAAGAGGGGGGCGATTTGGGCCCCCCTTCATTTGGCAGTGTGGGCCACTCCTGGAGTCATAGTTGGCTGCTACAATTTGAGGTTAGTGCTGGTATTTTGTGAATAAAGCCAGAATAAAGCTGCTAACTGTTTCACGATGTACAGGACAGCCCCCCACGACAGAGATTCGTCACACTCAAAATGTCAGTAGTGCTGTGGCTGACAACCCGCTCTAAGCAGCCAAGAAAGAACTGGATGGGAAAAGTAATGCTGTGCACCACTCTTTGCAAATGTGTGCATGGTCAGCCAATCAGAGGCTGCTTTCTTTCTGGTAATGCACTGCACCTACCAGCCCTCCCAGACATTGCGGGCAAGCCTGAGGTTTTCCATTGGGTTCCCCCCCATCATTCCTTACCTAACTGACACTCTCTATGTAAACATAAGTACAGATAATTTTTTCTTGGCACGTTAAATCTCTTTAATCTTCCTATGTTATATCTTTAGCAGTTCTACTTTTGACCCTTACCTATCTCATTAGCAGAGAAATACTTGTTAAAAGGGCACTCCTTAGGGGTGCCTGGGTGGCTCAGATGGTTAAGAGTCTGCTTGGACTCAGGTCATGATCCCAGGGTCCTGGGATCGAGTCCCACTTCGGGCTCCCGGCTCAGTGGGGAGTCTGCTTCTCTCTTGCCCTCTGCCTCTCCCCCTGCTCATGCTCTCTCTCTCTTTGTATCTCTCTGTCTCAAATGAATAAATAAAATCTTAGGGGCGCCTGGGTGGCACAGCGGTTAAGCGTATGCCTTCGGCTCAGGGCGTGATCCCGGCGTTATGGGATCGAGCCCCACATCAGGCTCCTCTGCTATGAGCCTGCTTNGTAGAGTCTTCAGACACATCGGTACTTCAATGAACAAACAAAGACTTCTAATTTACCTACTAGCAAGGAAAACAGACAATAAAGACAGTAAACAATAAACATAATAGATACATAAGGGATATAATACACTGGGAAATTTTAAGCAAAATATTTTAAGTATTTTTAAATAAAGAAAGAAGAAGAAGGTAAGGGGGTGAAGGCAGAGCAGACGGTGTGCAGTACTAGCCAGGGCGGGGAGGGCAGATCTCACTGACAAAGTGACACCAAGTGCAGAGGTGAACCAGGGAGGCAGCGGTCATGTGTATTCTTGTTTTCCTCCTAACGCCAACCTTTGGTAAAAGAAGCCCCAGCTGCAGTGATGAACCCAACAATTCCGAGTGCACCCACCAAATNAAATACACTGGGAAATTTTAAGCAAAATATTTTAAGTATTTTTAAATAAAGAAAGAAGAAGAAGGTAAGGGGGTGAAGGCAGAGCAGACGGTGTGCAGTACTAGCCAGGGCGGGGAGGGCAGATCTCACTGACAAAGTGACACCAAGTGCAGAGGTGAACCAGGGAGGCAGCGGTCATGTGTATTCTTGTTTTCCTCCTAACGCCAACCTTTGGTAAAAGAAGCCCCAGCTGCAGTGATGAACCCAACAATTCCGAGTGCACCCACCAAATTTTCCTCCAAGGCAGCCTGCTTCCCCGAGCAGCCTTTGAAAACGGTTTTGCCAATCCAGTTTGTGAATTGAGTCGCTAGCCTTAACTTTAAAATGTAGGTCTTCTCGAAGCTCAGGAGTTGGGTTATGGTTCAATAATTTCTCGAGGCCTCTGTGGTGTTAGTGAAAGTGAACAGAGGAGGCTTTCCAAACAAAGACGGCTGCTTGGCCAGCGCTGAACCTGCCATCACTCCCGCTGTGCAAGCGTAAACAGCACATGGTGTCACTGGAAGCCACGCAGCCTTCATCTTACTCACTCGCTTCAGAGAGATGGTCGAATACCATTAAAGGGGATGCCCTATGTAGAACGCTATGGAAGGCAGAGTCTGGAAGCATAAAAAGCTCATGTCTAGAAGAGGCAGACGTGGATGGCATGTCTTCCTAATGTGCAGTTAGGTGGAATCAGGACAGAAACCCAATGTCATAAACATACAGGGGACCAAGAGGAAGAAGTCACAACTGGGCTCCCGGGAAAGCACGGCATCTGTGTGAGTCTTCACGGATGAGACAGTCAGAAAGAGGAGATGGGGAGGCGTTCCCAGGGTGAGAAAGAGTAAGAGCACGGGAGTCGGGAGGGGAGGCTGCCAAAAAGCTTTTTGGAAGCTGTAGGTTAAGCGTACATTCTGTGATCACAAACACATTTTTGGGAAGGAACGGCTTAAAGCTGTTACGAGCCTGATGTTTTCAGACCATAGACCTTGGGATGGGCCACAAGATTCCCTCACACTCTTCTCAATTCCAAATGTGAGCTTCTGTATCAGCAAGGCAATGGGACTATGTTGGAAGGGCTAGGTTTCTTTATAATATTTTTCTAATGTGAACTTCAGTTTTTCATTTGAGCATCCTCGTCCAAGAGAAAGACTCACCAGCCTGAAACCCCCATTCTCCCGTGCTCATGCTTACGGACTCTTCCCAGAATCATGGTCGGTAAAGCTGCCTTTGGGTGAATCCTTCCGTTTGGGAAACATACCCCTCAAATTCGTCCCCTCCTGTTCCTCCTGGATATCGTGCATTACCAGTATCATTGCTGTTCTTTTTATTTATGTATGTATTTATTTTTATTTAGTTAGTTTTTAAATTTTTATTATGTTATGTTAGTCACCATACAGTACATCACTAGTTTTTGATGTAGTGTTCCATGATTCACTGGACACCCAGTGCTCCATGAAACACGTGCCCTCCTTAATACCCATCACCGGCTATCATTGCTGTTCTGCGTTGCCGCCGTGGTCTATCTTTTCTTTGTCAAGCTTTACAATAGCTGTTTAAAGAGGAAGTTATGTATTAACTTAAAAGACCAATTAACTAGGGTGCAATAAGATGATTGCTGGAACTTTGGTACCTTTAAAAGCTAATTTTGGCAATGTAGCATTCAAAACACTTAACTGTAAATAAGCCTTTTGAGAGATCATGGACACTATAGTAGGCACAATTTTCAGGAATTGAGTTATTTAATCAGAGGGAATATTTACTAAGCATTTATTAGAGATTCCAGGCACTTGACTTGGTCCTTTGGCATTGCCACTTTATTGAATTCTTTTTTTTTTAATTTTTAAATTCTTTTTATTTTTTTCAAGATTTTATTTATTTATTTGACAGAGAGAGAGACAGCCAGCAAGAGAGGGAACACAAGCAGGGGGAGTGGGAGAGGAAGAAGCAGGCTCCCAGTGGAGCAGGGAGCCCAATGGTGGTGCTCCATCCCAGGACCCTGGGATCACGCCCTGTGCTGAAAGCAGACACTTAAGGACTGAGCCACCCAGGCGCCCCCACCTTATTGAATTCTGGCAGCAGCTCTGTGGGGTGGGGATTATTATTGTGGCCATTTTACAGACAGAAAAACTGAAGTTCAGCGAGGTTAGATGACCTGACAATAGTCTAGTGGGGGGAAGATGAAGGCTCTTTGAAGACCTGTATCTTGGAAAAGACCCTTGGGGAAAATAGGACGTGCTTATTCACCCTATGGGAAGCTGAAACAAATGTAGCGAGGAAATCATAATCTTGACTTTCTGTTAAAGAAGTAGGATGCTCTCATCTTCCTTCCTTGAATGAAAAGATATGCTTCTCCCGTTGGTTGATGTCCTTCGGTGTATCCAGGATAACATTTAGGTCTACCTGGGGTGTGACGGATGAGAGAAGAATTTGAAAGATTTTGATTTAAGGAGGAGGGGGGAAAAAAACGAAGCGGAATTAGGTTTCCTGACAGCTATACCTTATCAGCACTTATTCTGCATTCTTTTTTTTAAATAGCATTTGCCATAATGTATTTTAGTTTTTCAGTTTACCTGTCCCTGTTCCTTCCTCTTACTTCCAACTGGTGAGTTTTGAGGAGAAAGATTGTATTTTACTCTGTTTTGTGTCCCCTGACTCCACATGGTCCAAACAATATCTGGGAAGAAATAAGTGTTCAATAAACACCTCAAAAATTGGTTTTTGTGTGTTGTCTTTGATTGGTTGTGTGTGTTGTCTTTTAAAAGGAACAGATCTCCCAGGCCCACATTTGTGATTTTTTTTTTTTTTTTGGCAGTAGGATTATTAAAGAACCCTGTGTTTTACGGGACTATCCTTGCCTAAAGTCACAGACAAAGCTTCATTCCTCTTCCAGATCTGTCACTCCATGCTGCTTTAGGCCAATCTGTGTCCCTTATGATGAGAGCACCTGTAAGATATGTTTGTTTTCCCAAAGGCAGATAGAGTTGTAAGGTTTTTTTTTTTCGTTGTTTCTGTTGCTGTTTTTTGGCATCATTATTTAAAAGCATTCATTTTCCTAATCCGTACTTACATTGACTGTGTAGTAATTTTGCATTTGAGCAAGCATGTGCATAGAAGATCAGATGGACATTTTCTCTCAGTGCCAATTTACTGAAGTATGATAAGCTTCACCTCATCTTTTCCCTTAAAATCTTCCGCCCCCCCCCCGTTTCTAGTTAAGCACTTATTAAATCATTAAGAGGAAAATTTAGGTCATCTTTTAATGTGCATTGACCTTGTGATTTTTTCTTTCTAAACAGATGTTTAAACCACTTTGTTGAGGAAAGTGGGTGGTTCAGTCTCGCAGTAAGCCATGTAGCACAGAAGAATCAAGAGAATTTGCAGAGTCTAGCCATGTTATGTGACCCTTTCTCCCCGTTGGTCTCTTTGATCCTGCACTTTCTCTGTGGATACCAAGGTCTTGTTGGAGCAGGGCCGTATGTGCTGAACAGTTGTCTCCATGGGACTTGTGCTTTCGGAGGCATAACAGGGTAGTGGTGTTGTGTGCAGTCTTAATAAACAACAACTATCTATACCGGTTTTTTTTCCCAGAAAATTTTCTTTTGCTTTCACATTAATTACAAACTTATTTCTAAATGGTGACATAAGCAATTCTTCAAATTCCTTGGACCACTTCTTTTAGAAGTCTAGTTGACCACAGAATAATTTTGTTCTAGATAATGGGATAGTTTTGATGGAATATAAGCAAATGGCTTCTTCTTCTAACTTATGGTCTGACTGCAAAATCATGGCTGAAATATACAGAGATCTTACAAAAATTTGACTTTGCTAACAATCTTTCATTGTTTTTGTTTTTATCCAGCCAATTTGAATTTCAGGAAAAACTCAGCTGCATAAAATATTTCATGTAAATTTCATCTGATCTTGTTTACATTTTTACTTCTAATGAGGCACAGATTCTTAAATCAGCCAATTCGAACTAATACAGCAGAAAGGCAATGCACCCTAACACAGCTCTTCCTGGTCTAGGGGATTATGTTCTTAAACAGCCGACTTTGTTGTTTGTCGATCAAGCCTATCTTCCAGAGTTGTGCAGTCCTTGAAGATGGTCCTGCTGTCTTGACAGCACCTTGGGAGTCCAGAGCAGGGCTGAGACAGAAGATCGACAATCTGCCTTTCCTCCTCCTCCCCAGAACTTTCTCTTCCTTCGCTCTGTCGCCGCTCCTTCACACTTTCCATGGCTATCCTGCTATCCTTGGATGTTTTGATAACTTTTGTGCTGTGAACAGATTTAGTGTCTTCTCTGTCTTTATTTTTATTTCATGCTCCACCTGTAAAAGCTGCCATCCCCGTGTCTACTTTGGGAAATCATACCCATCCTTCAAGGCTCAATGTGAAAGCCACCTTCCGTGTGAACCCTTTCTCAAACACCTCCCTGGAAGCCTCTTTGTTCCTCTCATCTTCTCTGCCATTATTGTTGGTAGTGTGCCTATTGCAGCCATTCTTTCTTCCTTGTTCCCAGGATAATTTCTGCGCATCTTCTCTCCTTCTACTCGCCTGGGAGCCTCCGGAAGGTGGAAATGTTAGAATACACAGGCCAATACCTTATTCAAAATCAGAGATGGCTTTTTTTGAATATGACGTGGGGAACGTGCACTTCCGCGAGCAAATTGCATTCCCTCAGTCTGTATCTCTTTCTTTCACCTCAGATTCCAGAGGAGCAGACATGGCAGGGAGGTGGAAGGTCTGCGCTCTTTCTTGCATCTAGGTCCCACCAGCCAGAGTCTTGCCAGTATGGGTCCCGATAAAAGAAAGCCACGTCCAGGCCATGAGACAAAAAAACTCAGACAGTTTTGGTCTCTCTAATGAATTGCTCTTTAGTTTCAGTGTCCATCTCATGGAAATGAAATATTTATTTTCCTATTACCCATTTAAGTTTTGGCATTTAAAAAATGTGTTTGTATAAGAACAGAACAGAAAAGACACTGCTCCTTTTATTTTTTTATGCAAATTTGACTGCATTTGAGAGAGATTATCACTGGATTTCACAGAGGAATAAAAATCTTAATTATTAGACTGTGAAATGTCCCCAAGCAAAATTTTCCTATGATCTCATTAAATATAACTTTTTAAAGTTCTAAACTCTAATTTAACTAACCAAAGGCAATGAACTCATGTCAGTACAAAAGTTTAAGATATTCAGAAGAAGAGTAATGAAAAATACTAAAAAACCAAGCAATTCATCCAAAGCAGCAAGTAATAAATGTAGAAACTACCACTGTCAAAAATGTAATTATAAGCATAAATCTAGGGGAAAATGTGCAGGGAATGTTTAAGATACATTTTTAAAAGAATTTATTTATTTATTTATTTATTTATTTATTTATTTTTAGCAAGGTGGGGAGAGGCAGAGAGAGAGAGGGAATCTCAAGCAGACCAGGGAGCCCAATGCGGGGCTTGATCTCATGACCCTGAGATCATGTCCCTGAGACCATGACCTGAGCTGAAACCCAGAGTTAGAGGCTTAACCCACTGAGCCACCCAGGTGCCCCTAAGATCCATCGTAGTGATATGGATGTTAGCAGAGACAGTTAGCAAAGGGCCCTGACAAAAGAAAGCAACATCTAGGACACTAGGCAAGCAAACTTGAGACGTGCAGAGGGGACATGTAGACAACAAGAGGAAGAAGCAAGACTCCACCAGATTGGAGACAAGCCCAAGAGCTGGAACTAAATGTGTTCCCTGCTTCTTTGAAAGAGAAAATGAAGTGTGAGAGCCTCAAGTTGTATCTTTGGAGATGTTTATATAGATTTATACCTAGGGGAACTCTAAGGTTCCTTTCGCCGTGTATGGAGTCACTCTTTTTCAGCATACAACTCAGTATGAAGATCCATTTTTGGGATAGAACTTACTGACAATTTGAACCAAAATTTTTTGGCAATGGGCAGAACCAGGAGTAGCAGATTCACAAATGTAATTCATCTTACAATTAGAACGTACAATAAAAATGCAATTTCTTTATTACATCCATACTTAATTGGCCTTCCTCCAAAATCTCTATTTACTAATTAGCAAATAAAAATGTAAATGTCCTGTGTGGTTTAAGCTTAATCAGATACAGCAACTTAAGCAGTCCAATTGGGTAGTTTCCTGCTCTCCCACTTTGTTTCCTAAAGCGCATGGAGAAGGGGGTGGCTTATGTGGTCTAATGGAGATGGGGAAGATTTGGGGTCTTCAAACTAGATGGTCCTTGTTGACCTGATGTTGCTGGCCTGCTGTCATACACAGCTGATGTTTGTGGCCAATGTAACTGTCACTTGGGTTGGGCTCCTGCAGCCTTGGAAATGAAGCTGGCCTAGCATCATCTAGGCCCTTGCTAGAGCTAGTGTGATCTCTCAGGTCTGGTGGGAAATGGCATTTGGCCTTGACTTTGGGGGTCTGCTTCATGATGAGTCCTTCATGATGAGTCTGCTGAGAAGCACCTCCCATTCTCCTTACCCCAGACCCTCACCCCAGAAGTAGTTACTTCTCCACGAGACCTCTGTGAACAACCCATCTCTTACTTAACTGATTTCTAACAGGGAGTGGGGGACAATAGAGTATTTCTGACCTAAGTTTGCCCTCGATGATATGACACTGTTCTCCCTATCTGGGACACACACACAGAGGGGGATCTGAGGACCCACATCAGGTCATGTTACTCTCTCACTTTTCCTTCGATGTCTTCTTTCCACTGTCACTGGGCCTGGAAAGGGAGTAAATTCCCTTTAGTTCCTTTAGGTCTTGTTTTCCCTCTTGATTCTAAGCAAGGCTTATTTTATTGGAGGACAAGGTTATCTTCTCCATACTTTAGAAAGATGGTGGGACTGATTCCTCTTGGCTTGGTGACTGATTTGTCAAAAGAGGTTGGGATTCAATTACTTAGAAAATCATCTCTCAAGACAATAACTGGATTTTGCTGCTTAATCCTAGTCTGAGCATCAGGATTTAGGGTGTTTCTTTGCATTTCTAATCGTTGGCCATACCTTCTCTTCCACCCAACAACAGAAAACCAAATGCTTTAGAAAATGTAGTTAGAAAGACTGGAAAGTATACTAATTTTCCACACATTGCATATTGGACTTACACAGTCCACCACTCCTCATCTCAAGTCTCATATAAAGTTATTTCCATAAATTTATTTCAGTCTGAGTGTGTCTTAGGTCATAAAACAACAGTAGTGAGGTACTATGAAGGTGGATCTGATCATTCTTAGAGAAAGATAACCATTTCAGGTTAGAAGTACATTTCTTGGGGAAAATCCTGTGGCCCAACATCCTCTACCAAAAAAACAAAAAACAAAAAACCCAAACAAACAAAATAGGAAAAAACTCTGCAGTGTATATACGTAGAGAAATATATACCATATATTTAATTTTTTAATCACTTAATTTAAAAGGACTTTTTTTGGGTTATTTTTTATTCGATTGGTGAAAAAAGAACATAGATACCATATTTGTAGCTCTGAGAACTTTAAGTAAGAAATAATCAATTTAAATATAATATAATATATTAACTTATTCTGTTAAAGCATTATAAATTGTTTTCCCTTAATGTTAGTTAAATGATCTTTACACTTGTCCCAGTATCTTTCAGGAATCTAATGCTTGCTCATCATTGAATTCTAAGTAATCACAGCACATTGACTAATATGGAGAATCATTGCTGTTTTTTTTTTTTTTTTTTTTGAGTGAAAAAGAATTTTGGCTCTTCTTTCTGAATGGAACTCAGAACATGATCTGGATTTCTTGGACTTTTAAGCAAACTTTCTGACATGAAATCAATCACATTTGTGTGAGCAATCTGATTTTAGATATTCAAGAAACAAACATGACTGCTGTTGAAATGGTTATACTCCCTAACAATGGCCTTCTTTTTTTCTTCTCTTTTTCTCTAAAGATTTTATGTATTTATTTGTCAGAAAGAGAAAGAGACTACAAACAGGGCAAAGTGGCAGAGGGAGAGGGAGAAGCAGGCTCCGCAATGAGCCAGGAAGCCAATGTGGGACTCAATCCCAGGAGCCTGGGATCATGACCCGAGTCGAAGGCCGACACTTAACCGACTGAGCCACCCAGGTGTCTCTAACGTCTCTAACAGGCCTTCTGATTTAAAGTTTTTATTTCCAGTTGTAGGTAGCAATGCAATTCTTTGCATACATTTGTCGTATTACCGGTACACATATCCATGTTTCTAATCTGAAGATAAAGGAAACTTTATTTAAAATGGAGCTGGGAGCCCTGAAGGGGGCGCTCTCATGCACGTACCACTCTTTGCAGCCTGCATGGCCAGCAGCAAGAAGGAAGGTAAGGATTATTTCGTTAAGGGAAAACATTTATCACAATCACATAGGAATTTTATATCCGGCTTTCAGGAAAAGGAAGGAAGGTCCCTCCCTGCCCCAGCAGCAAAGCACTAGCCACCGCTGGCAACTAATGAGAAACTGCCACAACCTCACACTTGTTCTTCTCCACTAAACTTTTCTTCAGAACAACCCTCCCCAATGTCCTCCTAAAACGTAGTAAAAGCTGCCCTTCCCTTTATCTCTTCAGACTTGCCTATGGTCTGCCATAGCTTGCTTGTCCCACATTGCAATCCCTTTGCTGTTCCCGAATAAATTCATTTTTTAACTTAAATTAAAAAACAAACAAAAAAACCCAACCTCTTTGCTCTGTTTAAAGTTAACACTAATATAATGTATTCCATCTTTTGACGTCAAATACACCATTCTGTGAAAAGTTGCCTTTTTGTTATGAAACTTCCAAGAAGTTTTTAGGATTTGAAAACACGTGTCTGGTGGTATTTACTCAACGCCAGCAATCTGCTAAAATGTGAAACATCCTTAGAATGCCTACTGTTTGAGTTGGAGAGGACCTGAATGATCATTTGCGCTTTCTAATATAAAGACCACACTCTCTCTCCTCGGGGAAGATCCATGCAAAAGAAAGACTTCTATCTTCATTCAAACATCTGTTAACACCATCTCCTGCAATCAGGGATATTTTACCTTTCTGATTCTACTTGCTTTAAATCTAACTTAAAAGGTTATTTTTTATTGGGGGCGCCTGGGTGGCGGAGTCGTTAAGCATCTGCCTTCAGCTCAGGGTGTGATCCCGGCGTTGTGGGATCAAGTCCCACATGGGGCTCCTCCGCTGGGAGCCTGCTTCTTCCTCTCCCACTCCCCCTGCTTGTGTTCCCTCTCTCGCTGGCTGTCTCTCTGTCACATAAATAAATAAAATCTTTTTTTAAAAAAGGTGTCTTTTATTATATTTAGCTCTTTCGACTAAAATTTTAGCTTTTCTGTCACTGCTTATTTCCATTATTTTTTAAATGTATTTTTCATTGAGTGTACATCTTTCCTTTCATTATGTAAACAAGTTGAGTTTACCAGGAAGCTTCCTTTGCAACAAACTTGTTTCACTGGGTACATCCCTTTTTTCTTTCTCCAGAACCTACTCACTACTCAGTAAGTAGAATTTTACTTTCAGGTTGACATTACGACTCTTCTGCGTAAACATGAAGAGCAGCTAAAATGGTTTGCCTGATTTCCACAAAGCATACTTATTATTGTTGTGTCTGGAAACACCTAGAAAAAACTTCTTTTTTTTCCTTCCTCTTTTTCTTCCTCTTCCCCCTCCTCCTCCTTCTCCTTTCCTCCTCCTCCTCCTTCATCGTCATCATCATCGGCATGATGCAATTATTAGGAGAAATTAAGTAGAAAGGTACAAGAATCCATGTTTGGTGTTTGGCCCCTAGATTCCAGAGATACCTTTCTACGTCCTTTCTCAGTGATGGTTGGAAATAGGCTTGCCTCATGAAACCCAGCTTTTCAAAATACTCCTTTTGAAAATGATGTAAAAAATGCCTTATATACTCAGAGTTTTAAAATAATGATTAATCTCTGGTAGCAATATGGGAGATTTTCATGTTTTTTCTGCCTCCCTGTGTTTTCTAATTTTTCTGCCCCACCCCTTCAAAACAAATAAACCAAAAAAGCTCATATTTAAAAAAATTGAGTAGTCTCAATTCTACAAAAAACCAATGCATTCATTTCACTTAATTGATGTAACACTGATGTTTATCCTAATCTAACAGTCATGCTTTTAGTCTTGCTATCTTTTATTGTGGTTTCTTACTCCATAAATTCAGATACCTCATGAATTTCTCTTCTCTGAGAGTTTGTACCCAAAGAATGCAAAAAAGAACCTGTGGACATGTTCATTCATTTGGTTGTTGGTCACCTGCTGTATTGATACTTCCGAAGAAATTAAACTGAATTCAACTCAAATTGGTTATTTTCCCAAAGACTGGCAGGAATGCTTCCTTAAATAGATTTCTTCTGACATCCAAACACATCAAATCATGTAATGTCCCGTTTTGGTTAGCAGTGTTGTGTAATCTGTAACTGCTCCGTCTTGGATATCCAAACTCCTATTTTCAGGGTCGTTTAGGCATCCGATGCATTCTCAATTGCTAGAAATGGACCAGAAAGAAGAGTCTGACAGTTTTTAGTATTCCTTTTCCTTCTACCTTTATGACTAGGAGACTGTCGTCTTCCCTTTTGGGTGAGCAGGAGAGACCTTCCAGAATTAAAAGCCTAGTCGGGTGTTTCCTTTATTCGTACTCTTGCTCTGGGTCAGAGCTGGATCGTTGCAGAGGATGATGTGGCTGCATGGTCTTAGGAGAAATTAATATCCTCTGTGGGATGGAGGCTCAGTAAATAAATGACAGAGACCTGCCGGTCGTGAAGGCTCTGCCCAGTGGTCCAAGATGACGATACTGCTCGATGGAGGTCAGATGATGCTCAGGAGAGTATCCTGAGGCTTGAGCGCTTCCCTTACGTTAGAGAATCAACAAAGCGCCACACATTCATGCTGGACTTAACATCTACTTTGGTGCAGGCACCTTGGTCAGTCTTCACCCATGTTATACGATGAAGAGAGAGGATTGTTGTTCCATTTTTATAGATTAGGAGACTGAAGCGCCAAGACTCTGCTTAATCAAAGTCATATGCCTACAGAGTAGACGCAAGATTAAAACGCTGGTTTTTCTGACGTCGATACTCCTGCTCAAAGGCCCATGGGGTAGTACTCTTCACAGCACCCCGCCCAGTGAAAGGAATAAGGGCACAGTGTACGAGAAAATGCTGAAGGGGCCTGTCGGGGAAGAGTGGAGGAAAAGGAAACTTGTGGAAGGAGTGGAAAGCTGTCATCAAGTATTTTAAGGGCTGTAATGCGGAAGAGAGGTTAGACTTTTTTTTTCTTTTTCTTTTTCTTTTTCTTTTTCTTTTTCTTTTTCTTTTTCTTTTTCTTTTTCTTTTCTTTTTAATGACTCCAAAAGAAATAAAAGGATTTTTGGTGGGAGTCACTGAACCATAGATCAAAGAAAGATCTTATTAACTCTCAGGGGTGTACAGAATAAGGCTGCTTTTGGAAGAAGCAAGATTCCTGTCTCTAGATGTGTTGTGTAACTGGCAGGGGTAGAGTGGGAAAAGTGCATTAGATGTGTGGCGGGCTATCTTTAAAAATTCCTTTCAACAGTGAAATATGTGTATAAACACACTTTGTAGACTAGAGAACATTGATCTGGAAACTCATGCATTTTAATAGGCTTCATACTTCGAGTTGTTTTCCTAGTAACAATGAGAGTAAACCACCTGCCTTATCTTCTTCGGTTTCCTGAGTGTTCATAGCATGAATTTATGGGATGTTTGTCTCGGGGGTTGGGCTCTGTGGTTGGAGAAACCGAAATGATTCCTCCTAAAATAAGTCTGTTACTCTGGTTTCATTTGTTACATGCCCAACTCCAGTATTTTTTTAGCTGTTAAATGGACAGGGTGGACAAAACCTGTTTACACTAAGAGACCCACTCTGAATGCATGCTTTTCATTATCCTTTCTGAGGTGGAAATAATCCATCACACTGCCAAAGGTGAAAAGAGTGCATTCAAGCCCTAAGTAGGCAGTAGAGACTTAGGACATTAGCTTTTAGCAACCAGCTGCATTGAGGATGCTGATTTTCAACATATCCCTCGTAAGGATTTCCTAATTTGGGTGCCATTTTGCTTTTAGTTTATACTGCATAAATTCAGAAGTTGTGTGAATTGCTTACTAGGCAACATAGCAACGTAATGAGTGATGGTGCTTGAAGCTGACCATGTTGAACCTGAGAAGACAAAAGCAGGGCTTCCCACAAACTGATCTTGACTCAGCAGTGTTTACTCAAAACGATTACTTGAAACACAGTGACGGTATCTTTTCCCCAGAAGCTCCCATGTTACTTGTTAATCATAGCTGAGGACAAATAATTAAGGATCCTGAAGCAGTTTCGGTTCCCAAACTGTCTGGAATGTACTACGGGGAGGTGAAAAACGTTCTGGAAGATGACCTCCAGGAGGGGTGGAGCCTCCTCAGAATCTGTGGGGAGGTGCAGGGGGAGCACGGAACTCCTCTCAGAACTGGGCAGATAGGACCATTGTCTATTTTATAGTCTCCTTTAGTATCTTGTCAATGTTTACTTTTTATCTTTATCAAAGGATTTATTGTACACAATTTTAAAAGTCAAATGATAGTACAAGGTTCACTATCTTCTCACCATCTCATTTTCCACTCTCCAGATACAATCATTTCCAACACTTTCAGCTCTTGCTTCTGGTAGTTACCTAAATATTTCTCATAGCATGTTTGCATTACTGCTTCATCCCATTTGATGTGTTAGATGTTACCTATTGACTGTAGATGATGAGGATTTTGCTTTCTTATGCCGCTATTGACTTACAGACGCCTTTGTTCTTCCTGAAAGCTTGTAAAATAGCTTTATGGTTCAGTCCATCATCCGGGTCTTCATTGTAAATATTCACTGCTAACTGTGTTTCTGGTGCAAACTTTTATTTTTGCTGTGAATATATTACTCTCCTTTTTTTTCTTTCTTTCTTTCTCTCTTTCTTTCGTTCTTTTTTTTTACTTTTGCTCATATTTCTTCAAGTATCTAGTTAAGATTTCCTACATCCTCTAATGGTTTGTAAACTAACCTTCAATCCATTTCTACACATCTTCCTTTCTGCTTGGCTATGGTACTGGGACTCCGCTGTCATTCGAGGAGATCTCCTCTAGCATTACAGCTCCTGCTTCTTGGATTTCATGTCTTGATCTTTTGCATTGAATTCTTTGTTCTGATGGAGCCCAGCCTCCAGCAAGCGCCTTAAAAATAAAAAAGGGCACATAGAAGCAACATCTTTGGAGAATCTGAATGTCTGAAAATGTGTTTATTCTAGTCTAATGTTTGATGGATGCTGATTTGGATTTGAAAAAGTTGTGCTCTCTACAGGAGACAAGTCAAATGGTAAGAATACATGGTCCCTGACAAAACTGTCCAATCTAGTTGGCATTTAGGAAGAGAGTGGCCTGAGGGCAAATTCAGGGCCTCCCGGCAGCAGCTTCTCTAGATATCACCAGGACAAAGTGAATTTATTTTTATTACTTAGAGATAATTGGCATTACTTGAAAAGATGATGGTCTGTTGCTATCTCACTGGGTAGTAGTGTTGCATATCCATTGGCAGGGACTTTTCCATCTATTATTAGAAGGAAGTGGGTCACACCAGGCCGCGGTATTGTGTGCGACCCAAATAGAATATGTACTCACACTTTTAGAAAAGAAATGCACAGATAGAAATATTATGTGCTCTAATTCTGAGACGCTTAACCTGAAGTCTTCTATACATCACCTACGTGGTTCTTGAATCCCCTGAACTTGGGTGTAAATTTTATCTTGTGTTACTTACATAGTCTAAGCTTCAGTGACTTATAAATAAGGTGGGGATAATATTAATACCTCCTCATACAGTGGTTGTGATTTTTAATATTTAAAGAGACCCACGACCCACCAAAAAGTTGAGAGCAGTTGAACTCTAATCCCCTCTTTCCTCCATTTGACAGATGGAGAAAAAATTCCATAAAGGTTAGATGTCACGTTAGTATACCGAGGGCTTCCCCCTAGAGCTGGGACACAGCATTGATTTTTTTGCCTCCTTAATCGGGAGTCTTCCCACATCAGCTTCAGCTAAGGTTATATTTGAGCCTTATCTATCAATTTTCCTCACCTACTTTCCTAGGAAGGGTCAAGGTGAAGGTTTGTTTTCTGAGATTCATGGCTCACAATCAAATGTGGCTGAAAGTGGTCTCAGAAACCAGAAATTGTCAAGGGAGCAGCATGTATGCTTGTCATTTCTCATTCTTCTAGCTGGGCCATGAGAAACATGGGAATATGGATAAATCAATGTAGATGCAAAATCTTGATGGTATTACTTGGCTCAAGTGTATGCTGGGGTCTCAAGACAATTACAACCATGCTGAAGAATAGACACTCTGCTAAAGAACTTCTGACCAGGGAGACCAGGGTCTTTGCTTAATTGACCTCTTTTGGAAAGTAAGTCTATGGATTCCCATGTAACTATATGGGAGTCAGCTAATTAGTTGTTATCCTGTGATCACAAAATATTAAATTTCGATTACTAATTACACATAATTTCTTACGTGTGTCTATTATTTCACTGTTTATAAAGTGCTTTCACATATTATTTTATTTAAGAACAACCTGGCATGGTACACGATCATTCCCCACATTTACGAATGAGAAACTAGGACAGGGATTTGAAGAGATTTGCCTGAGGTCATGTTAGTTAATAAGGGTTAGAACTGGAACAAGAATACTTGCCTTCTGATTCCAAATCTAGTTCTTTTTCCATCCTACCACATGGCCTCCTAATCACCATTAGTCATGCTACCTTTCGTATTCCAGTGATGGATACGTTTCAGAGGTAAGGGTGACATCGCAATAGGCATGCTGTCCTTGTGGGTTTGCAGCCATCCCCTGCGTGAAGGAAACATGCTCTGCTAGCCTGCCAGACATGAACAGGCTGAGGGCATGTGGCCTCAGGGACTGGTTAGATACAGGATCCTAAGGAATTTGGACAAACGTAATCATTCACCAAGAGATCAACTTTACTCCTTCTATTTCAGGTAGGTGTTAATAGTAGACAAGGTACAAAATTCTGTACAAAGAACATGAGGCAAGGGCTCCCAAAAAGATTTATTGAGTTACTATGCTCCTCGAAGGACCTAGCATAATGTAATTCATGTCCAGTTTTCTGTCAACTATATGCATCAATAATGGTTTTCTTTGAAATGATGGTGAGTCAAGATTTTCATCCCTTGGTTTTACCTGAGAGGTAAATCACATAAAAAATGTACCTTATGTAAATATTTGCTTTTCATTAACGTTATCTTTTTTTAATTTAAATTTTTATGAAAAGAAAATTTAAAAAACCCTCAGCTTTTTACTTTGTGAATGAATCTGCCATATGCCAGGACAAGAGCTGGTACTACTGATGAATTGAGCACTTCTGACTTGCTTGAGATGGAGAGAAAAAGTTTTAAATTTTTCTCCTGTTCTTGATTTAACACAGGTGGGATCTCATATGGCCAAGTTTACGATTAGTGGTGTTTTTAAAAAAAAGTACGAATTGAGGGTGCCTGGGTGGCTCAGTTGGTTAAGCTTCAGGCTCTTGGTTTCTACTAGGGTCAAGACCTCACAGACCTGGGATTGAGCGCGGGCATCTAGCCCTGCAACTGGCGCCTGCTGAGCACTGATTCAGCTTCAGATTCTCTCTGCCTCCCTCCCGCTCCCTCCCGCTACCCCCCACCCTCCCCACCTTGCTCTCTTGTGTGCACGAACTCCTCTCTCTCTCTGTCTCTCTAAAATAAATAAATAAAATCTAGGAGCGCCTGGCTGCCTCAGTCTGTTGGGCGTCTGCCTTCAGCTCAGGTCATGGTCCCAGGATCCTGGGATGAAGCCCCGCATCAGGTTCCCGGCTCAGCGGGGAGTCTGCTTCTCCCTCTCTCTCTCCCTCTGCCCCTCCCACCCCCACTTGTGCACATTCGTTCTCTTTGTCTTGAATAAATAGATGAAATCTTAAAAGTAAATAAATAAATAAAATCTTAAAAAAAAAAAAGAGTATGAATTGATGTGGCTGTGGTGGAAGCCCAGAACAAATCGTGGTCCTGATGACCAAGGACTACAGGACTCTAGGCTGCTCAGGATGCATGACAGACCTTGGATTCACCGGACCCCAAACAGGACCTCACTTTCTCAGAAATAGAGAAGGCCTTTTTAGCAAAGAGCTTATAATCTTCTATGTAAAGCAAAAATGATCCTTCTTGGATCCTATTCCTGCTGGAGTCCTAAAGAGCTTATCTCCTTTCCTTTTGCACAACTGTAATTGTTTCAAACACCATATACACCTAAGTGTTTGAAGATACTGTTGCAGAGATGCCTCAGGAACCACTTAAGAACGCTCAGCTTCAGGTCCAGCACTCTTGGTTTTAAATCCTTGACAACCTCGTTTTGCCCTGCCCCCAATTTTTCTCACTCCATTCTCATCATTTTCTAAAATACTGACCTCTCAAACTTTCCTCTTTTATGTCTCCCCTTTAGCACAGTTTACTCAGCATTGCTTGCTTTCTCCTCCATGTCTTCAGTAATTTGAAGGAGGCCTCTTGGGGAGCACCTCCAGCTCCGTTTGGTCTTTAGGTTTATGCTGCCTCTGCTTACCGCCCAATCTCTCTGGCCTCTTGGGCAGAGCCCAGATGCAATGTGGGGGGTCACTGAAGAGGTTATGTATGAACCATAGAAAATTACTCACCCCAATTAACTAGACAATTTACAATTAACTTCCATTTGATCACTGCTTCATCTGTACTGGTGTCTTCCAGTTGTTTCTATCTATAAAGTCCAGGTACATTTCTTCAATATGGCACTTGCTGGAGAGACAGAGGGAGGGCAGGTAGTGTATATAAACAGCCAAGCGAGCACTGGAAAAACTTAATGGATATGCTGTCCATCTCTTCTGCTATTTTCCCCTAGCTCTGATTGTGGTTCTGAATTCTTTGAAGACCAAAGGAAAATGCCTGCATTTGACAATTGAACTAACAGCTCGACTGGGGAAAAATACTGCTGAAATCTGTCAATGAGTGTTGCTACCATATGTGGCATTTATAGACAGGGAGAAAACTAAACCTAGCAAGTCCTTGGAAAGATATGCGAGCTGGCTGACAGGTGTGACATCTCAGCACAAGTTAAAGGAACACTGAGCAATAGGTTGTGTCCAGTGAGACTTGTTTGGCCACAGATGACGTTTCTGCTCGCTGAGCTGTTTCTCCAGTGTCCATGATTTATATCAAATGCCAGGTGAGGCTTGCTTCCAACAATAAGGTTGACGCTCAGTTAACACAGCACAGTGTTTTAGTTTCCCATAGCCCAGTCAAGCCATCCAAGCACTTCCTGAGGGATTATTCCCCAGGATGGGTTAGATAACAGGAGAGTTGCAAGGGCTCTTTCTGAAGCAAAGCTTCAGGTAGGGCACAACAGAAGCAGATACTTACCACTTGCATGAGGAAAGGTGCAATAGGCATTTTTTTAGCCAAACATGTTGGATAGACTAAGTTTCAAGAATGTAAGATAAACTCAGGTACAAGCTGGATGACACATGATTGTGGAACAAATGGTTTCAATCACAACCAAAGTTGGGACGCATGTTTTCAGAGTGGGTAAAGAAGAGGTCCTGCGGTGTTGAGTTGTTGATGTGTACGTTCTGCAGTATAATTGACTATCAATGTGTGTGTGTGTTTATACATTTTCTTGTTTTTGATGCCTATAGTAGACAGGGACCTATAATCACAAGAAAAAGGAAATATATATATTTATTTTGCTAGAAGTATTTTTGTAAGAGATGCTTAAAATCAGGAGTGTTATTTTAACATTGCATGGACAGAAAACATAGATGGTTTTCTGTCTTTTGTCTCCAGAAATGGGTTTTTTGAGAGCCTTAAAGTGTGAGTGTGTTCCTGCTTCAGATGATCACACTTTTGGGCGGAATTGGTAAGCTTAGTCACAAAATTATATTTATCATGTAATTTTAAGTTCCTTAGGTCAGGGTTTTCAAAGAAACCCAGAAAGTTCAAATTAAACACCTGTAGTCTTTGTGGTCCCCTACATCCAATTCATCACTTCTATCTCAATGCCTCTCTTTTCAGATATTTATTCATCAGTAATTCCACAAGGATCTAAGTGGATTAAAACAATGGTGTGAATAATAAGATAATAATATAGAAATACAAAGTCAATATTAAATAAATCCCTATTATAAATAAGGGGACAGTGGGTCCTAGGGAAAGGTTTAACATGCATAACAGAACTCAGAATTGGGATCTGAGGGTGCTTGGATCTACACTTCCAGTTCTTTAGTCAGGCAACGGCTCTGTGTATTGTTGATTACCAGTCGCATGGGATCTTTTGTGGTTGGAGGACAAGTCAATACATTTTGTATGCCCAGAAGGGACAGTGAGAGTTAAATTGGTTTTGAAACTAAGTTTACGTGACACCAAAATTAGCAATTAAAAAGTAAAAAACAAAAACAAAAAAACAGTCTATTTTCTTTTGATTTTTTCGACAATTTTCAACAAGTTAGCTGCTTGATGAATTCTCTTTATGGGATGTTGTGTTTTTATGTAGATCCATTATGTAATGTTTGCACACACCAAGGAAAAGCATAGTCCATAGGCTATGCGTTGTTTTTTTTTTTTCTAGGCCATTCGTCTTTTTGGCATGCTGGCACGATTGTTTGCAATCTCTCATCATTATGGGGAAGTCATCTATTAAGGACCATCTGCTAAAGAAAATTCCAGTCCCTAATATTACATCTCTTCCGGATCTGTCCATGTTCCTCCCCACATCTTCACCGCTATTATCCTGACATTGCTTCTCTATGCTTGTGCGTAAAGATTGGTATATGGGATTCGTCTCATTCAAGACCTATCGTAACATGGTAGAGCTAAAAGTATAATTCACTGCCTCTCAAACTTCAATGTGCAGATGAATCATCTGAGGATCTTTTTAAAATGTGGATTCTAATTTAATAGATCTGGGGTGAGCTTTTCTAGCAAGGTCCTAGATGCAATGCTCCCAGCCTACTGACCACATTTTTCATAGCCAGGGTACAATTGATTCTAGAGGCAATATAATATAGAGCAAAGTTTTTCAACTGCCGTTCTGCCGACAGTTTGGGCTGAATAATTCCTTGTCATGAAGGAATGTTTTATGCATGATAGGATGTTTAGCGATATCCCTGGCTTCTACTGAGTTGTACTGTGGTGTTCTCTCCCTCTAGTTGTGACAGTGAAAATTATCTTCAGACATTACCAAATGTCCCCTGGGGATAAAATCACCCCAAGCTGAGAACCCCTGGTATAGGGGTTATCATGAAAGTTCTGGATTAGAATGCTTGGATTCAAATTCTGGCTCTCGAACTTCCTGTATGAGTGGCCATAGGCAATTTCCTTAATTTTTCTGAGCCTCAGTTTTCTCCTCCATAAAAAGGGAATACTCATAGTATCTACATTAGATATTCACAGCATCAAGATGACGATATAGGAGGCTTCAGAATTTTTCTCCTGCCACTGATGCACCAAATACACAGCTACACATGAAGCAGTTTCCTCTGAGAGAAATCCAGAAGCTAGCTGAGTCACTCCTACACAACAGGCAACTGGGGAAATACCTACATTGAAACAAGTGGGAAAGGCTGAGACATGCCATAAACCCTACTCCCAGCACAGCACCATACAACTGGGAGGGAACCCCCAACTCCCAGCTTCTCTTTGAAGAGTGAGAGGTTTGGACCACACATCTAGGGCTCCAACTTTTAAGGCTGCTACCTAAGAGATAGGTCCCAAATCAGGCCCCCTTGCTCTGAAAGCCAGTGGAGCTTGGGTTCACAAGTCCCACATGACTATAGCAAACAAAGAAACCCCTAAAGATTCCACCAAAAAACTACTAGAACTAGTAAAGAAATACAGTACCATTGCAGGATATAAAATCAATATACAAAAATCAGTTGCATTTCTATACACTAATGAAGAACCATTAGAAAGAGAAATTAAGAAAACAATTCCATTTTCAATGGCATCAAAAAGGATAAAATACTTAGGAACAAATTTAGCCAAGAAAGTGAAAGATCTGTACATGGAAGACTATAAAACATTGTTGAAATAAATTGAAGAAGCCAAAAATAAATTGAAAGATATTCTATGTTCTTGGACGGGAAAAATTAATATTGTTAAAATGTTCGTACTACTCACAGCCATCTATAAATTCAGGGCAATTCTCACCAAAACTCAAAGTGGCATTTTCACAGAAATAGGAAAAAACAATCTAAAATTGATATGGAACCACAAAAGGTGCCAAATTGCCAAAATAATTAGAAAGAAGAACAAAGTTGAGGGCATTATGCTTCCTGATTTCAAACCATATTACAAAGCTATAGCAATCAAAGCAGAATAGTATTGTCATAAAACCAGACATGTGAATCAGTGAAACAAGATAGAGAGCACAGAAATAAACCCCTGCATATATGGTTAATTAATTATGATGAAGGAGTCAAGACTATACAAGGAGGAAAGGTTAGTCTTCAATTAATGATGTTGCAAAACCTGGTTATTCACATGCAAAAGAATGAAACTGTACCCTGTCTTTTTTAAAGTAATCTCTACACTTAATGTGGAACTTGAACTCACAACCCGGAGCTCACAGGAGTTGAACGGCCTACCGACTGAGACAGCCAGTCACCCAAAACTGTACCCCTGTCTTACACAAAAAACAAATTAAAATGTATGAAAGACTTGACCATAAGATCTGAAAAGGTAAAAGTCCTAGAAGAAGCCATAGAAGGTAAGCTGCTTGACTTTGTATAGTCTTGCCAATGATTTCGTGAATTTGGCACTGTAAGAAAGGCAACAAAAAGCAAAAATAAACAAGTGAGACTACAGCAAATTATAAAGCTTCTGCACAGGGGTGCCTGGGTGGCTCAGTTGGTCGTGTCTGACTCTTGATCGCGGTTCAGGTCTTGATCTTGTGGTCATGCGTTCAAGCCCCACTCTGGGCTCCACACCAGGCTTTGAGCCAACTTAAAAAAAAAAAGATAAAAACTTCTACACAGCAAAGGAAACCATTAACAGAATGAAAAGTCAACCTATGGAGTGAAAGAAAATATTTGCAAACCATGTATGTGATAAGGGGTTAATATCCAAAATATACAAAATTTTATACCATCCGATAGCAAAACCCCTCACGAATAACACAATTAAAAAATGAGCAAAGGACCTGAATAAACATTTTTCCACAGAAGACATACAAATAGCTAAGAGGTAGATAGAAAGATGCTTAACATTACTAATCATCAAGTCAATGTAAATCAAAACCACTGTGAGATGCCACCTCACATCTGTTAGGATGTCTATTATCAGAAAGCCAAGGCATAACAAATGGTGGTGAGGATGGAGTAGAGGGAACCCTTGTACACTGTCGGTGGGAACATAAACTGGTACACGGGAAACAATATGCAGTGTCCTCAAGGAGTTAAAAATAGAATTACATATGATCCGGTGATCTTACTTCTGAGTATGAATCCAGAGGAAATAAAATCGGCATTTTGACAGCTATATGTACTCCCATGTTCGCTGCAGCATTGTTTACAGTAATCAAGTTATGGAAACGACCTAAGTGTCAGTTGATGGATGACTGGATGAAGAAAATGGAGGCTATGTATACAATGGACTATTATTCAGACTTAACAGAGAAGGACATCCTGTCATTGGCACAACATGGATGAAACTGGAGGGTATTATGCTAAGTGAAACAAGCCAGACAGAGAAGACAAATACTGCATGGTGTCACTTATATGTGGAATCCAAAAAAAATTTAAGTAGTCGAACTTACTGAAAGAATAGAAGGGTGATTGCCAGAGATTGGGGTGGTTGGGGAAAAGGAGAGAGGTTGGTGAAGGAGTACAAACTTTCAGTTTTAAGATGAAGATCTGAAGACCTGGTGGTGTTTAACTTGGTGATGGTGGTTGATTATACTGTATTGTATGGTTGAAATTGGCTAAGAGTAGAAACTAAGTGTTCTCACAAAGAAAAAAGAAAGAAGCAACGGGAAGAAAAAGCATAAATATCGGAGGTGATGGATCAGGTGATTAACTCAGTGGAGGGACAATGTGAGACAAATCCATCAAAATTATAGAGGAGAACATAGGCAACAACTTCTATGACATTGGCCAGAGCAACCTTTTTCACGACACATCTCCAAAGGCAAGAGAAACAAAAGATAAAATGAACTTATGGGACTTTATCAGGATAAAAAGCTTCTGCACAGCCAAGGAAACAGTCAAAAAAACTAAGAGGCAGCCCACGGAATGGGAGAATATATTTGCAAAGGACACCACAGATAAAGGACTGGTATCCAAGATCTACAAAGAACTTCTCAAACTCAATACACGAGAAACAAATAAACAAATCATAAAATGGGCAGAAGATATGAACAGACACTTTTCCAATGAAGACATACAAATGGCTAACAGACACATGAAAAAATGTTCAAAATCATTAGCCATCAGGGAAATTCAAATCAAAACCACACTGAGATACCACCTTACGCCAGTTAGAATGGCAAAGATAGACAAGGCAAGAAACAACAATTGTTGGAGAGGATGTGGAGAAAGGGGATCCCTCCTACATTGTTGGTGGGAATGCAAGTTGGTACAGCCACTCTGGAAAACAGTGTGGAGGTCCCTTAAAAAGTTAAAAATTGAACTACCCTATGACCCAGCCATTGCACTACTGGGTGTTTACCCCAAAGATACAGACGTAGTAAAGAGAAGGGCCATATGCACCCCAATGTTCATAGCTGCATTGTCCACAATAGCCAAATCATGGAAGGAGCCGAGATGCCCTTCAACAGATGACTGGATTAAGAAGCTGTGGTCCATATATACAATGGAATATTACTCAGCTATCAGAAAGAACGAATTCTCAACATTTGCTGCAACATGGACGGCACTGGAGGAGATAATGCTAAGTGAAATAAGTCAAGCAGAGAAAGACAATTATCATATGATTTCTCTCATCTATGGAACATAAGAACTAGGATGATCGGTAGGGGAAGAAAGGGATAAAGAAAAGGGGGGTAATCAGAAGGGGGAATGAAACATGAGAGACTATGGACTATGAGAAACAAACTGAAGACTTCAGAGGGGAGGGGGTGGGGGAATGGGATAGACTGGTGATGGGTAGTAAGGAGGGCACGTATTGCATGGTGCACTGGGTGTTATACGCAACTAATGAAGCATCGAACTTTACATCGGAATCCGGGGATGTACTGTATGGTGATTAACATAATATAATAAAAAAATCATTAAAAAAAAAACTCAGTGGAGGGAATCCTTTCACAATGAACATATGAGTAAGATCATGAAGTACGGTACTTTATATGACGTTTCTATCAATTATACCTCAATAAAGGTAAAAAAAGAAAGTGTTCATAGAATTTCTGGGAGGATTAAGTATTAAATATTCATGAAGTACTTAGAACTATATGCATGTAAATATTACTATCAAAGAAATCAATAAATGAATATTTGTAGTTATATTTATTACTACCAGAAAAAAAGAAAGAAAGAAAGAAAGAAAGAAAGAAAGAAAGAAAGAAAGAAAAAAAGAAGAAAAAAGAAGGAAGGAAGGAGGTGGGAAGGAAGAAAGGAAGGAGGGAAGGAGGTAAGGAAGGAAGGAAAGGAAGGAAAGGAAAGGAGAAAGGTAAGGAAAGGAAGGGAAGGGAAGGGGAAAAAAGGAAAGGAAAGGAAAGGAAAGAGGAAGGAAGGAAGAAAAGAAGGAAGAAAGGAAAGGAAAGGAAGGAAGGGAAACCATGCCTTATAGCTAGTTCTTCCAGTGATGGAGCTGAGAAAAGGCTCAAAATGGATTCTGCTGCTAAGCACCCAAATCATAGGTAGTTATCTAGCTCTCCCCACCTGTTGATGCCTACGTGGGGACTAGTTGGTGCTTCCTCAGGAATAGACTAGCAGAGGAAAGCAACCAGCTATGGTCTGTTTCTACTTTTCTGACCTCGCCCTACGATGAGCAGAGGATTTTAGTCTTTTCGTTCAAGGTATGAACTTGGATTATAGCTTCTTTCTCAATCCAATGAGGAGTTAAAGCCAGATGATATTAAAGCTATTACCACCTCTAGTTTATTTATTTATTACCGCCGTATCTTTAAAATGTCACTCACATGCTTTCATACCCAGGAGCCTCATGGGCTCTTTGAAGGTTTAAATATTCTTGCTCGTTTTTGCGGCACTAGCATTGACAACAGCCTCGTATACAGCAAGTGCTCTCTAAGTCTGAATTGCCGTCAGTCGTTTGGCTATTCCTGAATCTGCGGGCACGGCCGGACTTCCTAATTTCCGAAGGCTTTCCCTCCCCTCTCTGCACTGAAATACTTATGAAGCTGTTCAGCGCTCAGAGGAAATCAGGCTTTAGCACCATGGAAGCTACCCTCTCTTTTCAGTCAATGGTTTTGTTGAAAACTCATTTTAATAAATGCACCAGAGAGGCGTTTTTGAATAGGGAAGAGTCGTTCGGCTTTGTGAAATGTCCAGGTGGAATAAGTATTAGATGCTTTTGTTATTTCTGCCACTCTGGTTAATGAAGCCTTCGCTTTTATGATATAATTAGAGCAAGAACAATTCTCTCTGCAGATATAAAGCCACGCACATAGGATCTCGTTGCTAGAGTGTCCCTCCGAGGAGTCACAGGAAACCGTTCAAACACAGGGCTTGACGTACGAGGGTAAATACAGCCGATTAAGAAAATGGTAAGTAATTTCATGAGAGAAATTCCAGTTCTCACTAAAGATGCTCAGCGTCCCTTTTGAACCAAACCACCTTTTATTTTTTAAGATCCAGAGGAAGTTGCCACGTAAACATGTTTCTGTTTTCTCTGGGTGAGACGTTATTATAAGGCCTTCGTAACATTTATGCTTCTAAATGCAAAGTCAGAATTCAAGGAGAAAAGAAGTGCTACTAGAGTGATCTCCTTGAGACCAAAAGACAAAATTAGTCTTTTTAATTCAGTGTTCTGACTCCTCAGGGGCCAGAGCAGTCAACAAAAAGCCTAGAGCTCCCAAGAGAAACAATTCAGCTCTTCTTCATGGTTAGGCAAGAAACTTTTCTATTAGACAAGACTTTCTTCGGTCTACCTCGTAGAAATTGGTATTATACATAAAGTGTCAACTCCACGACACTGGTTTGTTTCCCATTTTCATCGCCTGACTTTTCCTTCCATCCATCCAACACATCCCCCAAAATGCTTGTTTTCTAGAACAAGTATTTTTTTTCCTCCAGGACTTGATACATCTTTTTTAGCCAGAGATGTCTACATACAGTCAAAAAAATGGGCTCCGTGGAATGGAAACATCTTGGGCTTTATCTGAGACACACGGATTTCCTCCACCCGACTGAATGGCTGGAGATCTGTATCGATCATTTCTAGTTACTATCGTTGAAGTATGATGACTTTTTCTTTAAGCTATGCAATAACGTATTTTGGGATCTGGCAGAGATCTACACTAGATCTTTAGTCATCTCTGAATTACTAAAGCAGGATCACACACACAGAGTAGATCGTGTTTGAATTTGTAAAATGTGTGAGATTTTAGATTTGCAGGGTTTCGACAAAGGATCTCACGTTCTTTATAAGGAAGAGGTAGCTATCCTAATGTCATCTCTCTGCCAAAACTTCCTTCTCTTTCATTTCAAGGATGTCAGGCACTTTGGGAAGAGTGAGATTAGTTAAGAGAGTCTGAGATTTAGCATCTGAGAACACGAGATTCACATCTCCACTCTGTCACTTACTAGCTTTGCGGCCTTTGGCCACCTCTTAGTCGACCTAAATCTTATAAAATGCAGCCAATAACACCTGTTTTACAGGATGAATGTCAGGGATAAAGACCCAACATTTACATTGCTTGGTTTTTATATATAGCAGGGGCTAAATAAATGGTAACTGTTTACTTACCACGTTGTTTTGTAAAATTTTAATATTTGGTTTGGTGAATTCTGTATAATAGATGCTGTCTTAATTGACTAAAATGAAAAGCATATTCTAATTTATAACAGCCTTTATAGATAAAAAATTCTTAGAGCCATTTAAGTTATTCTGGAAGCAGTGTTACTAGTAATATTTACCCTAGTCACTAAAGAAAGGCTATTTAGCTCCCACATTTTGATTTTCGATTCTAGACCGGTAGATCAACATGGCTGTTCCTTCTGGGCCAGTCAGAGTGTCCTGTCACATATGGTAAAGTTGTTTTTGTATATTTTGTAAAAGAAATACCTTAAGTTGTCAGTTTGGGGAAGGGGAGATAAGACAGCAAAGGTGTGCCTGGGAGTCACTTAGAAACGAACAAGTGAGGGGCGCCTGGGGGGCTCAATCGGTTGAGCATCCAACTCTTGATTTCTGCTCAGGTCAGGATCTCAGGGTCTTGAGATGGAGCCCCGCTTCTGGCTCCATGCTCTTAAGCCTGGGTTGGTTGTGTGAATGTGTTATTTTTTTCCCCTGAGGAACTGCTTGAGATTCTCTCTCTCTTTCTCTCCCTCTGCCCCTCCCCCCTCCCACACTCTGTCTCTCTCTCTCTAAAATAAATAAATAAATCTAAAAAAAAAGAAGGAAAGAAAGAAAGAAAGAAAGGAAAGAAAGAAAGAAAAAGAAGGAAGGAAAGAAAGAAAGAAAGAAAGAAAGAAAGAAAGAAAGAAAGAAAGAAAGAAAAAGAAAGAGAGAAGTGAGCAGCGTGTGGATAATTTAGGACACCTAAAGAACAGAAGGACTGAATCGTTTTGAAGGCTGATGTATAGGGTGCAGAAGCACATTTATCAAGATAAGAACCAACGTGAGGTTCATTGCACAAAGCAGTAAAATAGTAGAGGTGGAAGTGGTGAAAACATGTTGTGGGGGGTTTTTTTAGCCTTCAGTTGGTCAGACTGTGGGAGGATAAACAGATTGAAGACCCAGTTTGCTTATCGACGAAATAGCTGGGAGAAAATTACACGAAAATGAGAAAAGACACTTTGGGTCATTCTGCTGTATTTGAAGTAAAAACTTTACAGACACAATGCTGACAGAGAACAAACTTTAATTAAGCCTGGGTTGTTTGTGTGAATGTGTGTGTTATTTTTCCACTGAGGAATTCTTCTTTAGAGACATGACAGTCCATCTGAGTTATTTTTTTTTATTGGATTTTGTGTAATTTCCCCCACTCACTTCAGCAATGGTGTTATTGATACAATGGTGCTGGTTTCTAAAAGCCCTCTTTGACTTATATCATGACCTCACTGGCATTTAGTTCAAACATGAAGAAAATTTCTCTTTTATAAGCAAAGTATCTGCAAAGTCTAGGGTGCTAAGTATTGAACACAATGGCTCGTATTTTGAATTTTTTGGTACTAAAGTATCAAGTGTGCCCAATATTTTTGTTGAAACTGTGTGGTACAACTATGCTCTCATATTTGGCTATATTCAGTTACACATATTTTAACAAAATGCTAAGAGAAAACAAGACAAGATGGAAGTCACAGTGGAAGTTTCCTGTGTTGGAGACACTCCCTCTTCTGAACCAGAGCCCTATTGAGGCATTGGTGGGGGGTGGCTTCGGAAACTGGCGGGGTGGGGGGGTGGATGAGGGAAGGAGAAACGTCATGCTAAGGAGACTGAGGGAGACTGCCAGGATTCCGGAGATGGAGTGCTGATTCCTTCAGTGGGTCTCGTGCTTCCGGCACATTGGCAAGGACAAATTATGCTTTTTTTTAATAAAGATTATTTATTTATTTATTTATTTATTCGACAGAGATAGAGACAGCCAGCAAGAGAGGGAACACAAGCAGGGGGAGTGGGAGAGGAAGAAGCAGGCTCATGGCAGAGGAGCCTGATGTGGGGCTCGATCCCATAACGCCGGGATCACGCCCTGAGCTGAAGGCAGACGCTTAACCGCTGTGCCACCCAGGCGCCCCAAATTATGCTTTTTGAAAGACCTGGGAGGGATGGTCAGGATCACTCAGTGAGTCCCAGCTCTGGTTATGAATATGCCGCCAACAAACTCACTATATGACCTGAGGCTAGTAATTCATCTCTAAAAGGAGGGAGTCCAATTAAAATGATCACTGAAGGCCTTCTCAGGCATTTTGGTCGTCGTTAATATTAATTCTGTACAATGAATGATATAGAACTGCTGTGACTTGAGAGAAAATTTAGGAACTTTGGTAGAAAATAGTCTAAGGCAAAATTTGCACATATGACCCTCAGATATTTAGATTTTAGAATGTGGAGGAAAACACCAGAGACCTTCTGCTTTGCTCTTAAGTCTTGCTGTGTTAGAAGCCATCGGACAGCGTGTCAGTAGCCTGGCTTTTCATCCTCCCCACTCCAATATTTGCTTTGGAAAACTCACTTTAAGGAAGACCAGAATTTGGACTTATAATGCAAGGGAGATAAGAAGTAGGTGACCATTTCTTCTCAGAAGTTGGGAGTATGGAGACGACAGAAGTTACTTTTGGAAGCTACAGGCCTGTCGTCTTGGCTGTAGAGCCCCACAGTTCTGGTGCTGGATACACATAAGGACCTCTATAGAGAAGGCTGCACTGAGTCCCTGGACTTTGGATTCTTTGTAATGAGTTTGCTCTTTGCAGAAAAACAAATGCTAGTTTAAAAGAAATTAACTTTGGACAGTTGGTATTTACTGAGAGGACCTTACCTTTGGGGAAAATATGGTCTTAGGAGCAATTAGCTCACATTTATTGCTGAAAATAGTATACTGTGCTTTTCCATCTGCTTTACAGAGAAATGTGGAGTAATTTTCCACTAAGCAAGGAATCTTCTTGCCTATTCAATTTCTCACATTTGTTTTCCAAAATAATTTTAAGGATTAGAACATTTTTTTCTCAGAACTTTTCTCATCTATATGGAGTTATTAAATTTCAATTAAAAATTAATTAAGAAGTTAAATCCAAATCCTAAGCCTGATTTATTACTGTTTCCACCTCTGGGTAGCCATCTTGCCTTAGGTAATTACCTCATTGGATGTAGCTTCAAGATGTTTTTTGCTACTCTGGATTCACTGTCTGCTCATGAAAAGTGCAATCAAAGAACTGGTTGTTTGTTCTGCAAATTCCAAACCAGCAGAATAGTTACCCTCAATTAACTGAATATAGGCAGGACCATGTGGTTATTTCTTCAGTGTGTCCATTCATCATTAAGGGTCAGACTATTAAAAGGTAATGGCATCTATTGGCTGCACTGTGCATATGCAGGGTGGGTTAAAGGGGAGATAGGGATGGACTCTGATGAACTGAACCTTTCAGAGCAATCTCACCTTTTCTTGCATAAAGTACTTTTCCCCTCTGCTTTTAAGACCTGCCTTTAGGATTTTAGTGAGAACTAAAGGGTCTCCTTTCATTCTTGATATTAAACATCAAAGAACTCGAGTGGTCCTTTGCAGAAATTACAAGGGTCATTTTTTGAAGTAAATTTTTATAAAAACACAATTTGGATTTTATTTTATTTATTTTTTAAAGATTTTATTTACTTACTTGACAGAGAGAGGGCACAGCAGGGGAAGTGGAAGGCAGACGGAGAAGCAGGCTCCCCACCGAGCAGGGAGATGAAGGTGGGGCTCAATCCCAGGACCCTGGGATCATGACCTGAGCCGATGGCAGACGCTTAATGACTGAGCCACTCAGGTGCCCCCAAAAATGCAATCTGGATTTTAAATACTTAATCCAGTGGAGTAAATACTTTGTTAAAGTTTAGTTTTTCAGTGGTCCATTCATTCATCAACAAATTATGAAGTATCTACTTGGAGCCCCCCTAGTCCTTAAAGCAACAGGAATTCTCATGTAATTCTTCCAGCTGGGTTCATTGGTCATTATAACGGATGGCTTACCACAGGTGCTTTACCAGATTGCACAAAGACTTCAGGTTTTCATTCATTTTGTTTCAAGTTGGAAGGTTAGAAAAATATGATGCCACATTAACCTTCAAGCGACCATAGGCCTTATTTAATTTGGTACTGCATGAGCCAGGATTCTATTTGGAGATACGTAAGCCCAGAAAATTTTCAGAAGAATTTAAAATGATTCAGAAATTAAGATATGGAGACACTGCCATCTAACCATGTTTTGATTTTAAGCAGATCAGAAGACCCAAGTGATAGGAGATCATTCAAAAGCAACCAAAAGAAGCCTGGCCCTGCTCCAAAGGTTGTGTGCACTCCACATATGTTGGGCATGAGAGGCTGGGCTAACTAGAACATTCTATGGCCAAAGCCAAAAGAGGTAAGTAGAGGGGTGCCTGGGTGGCTCAGTAGGTTAAGCGTCTGCCTTCAGCTTAGGTCATGGTCCCAGGGTCCTGGGATCGAGCAGGCATCAGTCTCCTTGCTCAGCGGGGGGTCTGCTTTTCCCTCTCCCTCTGCCTCTTCTCCCCACTTGTGCACACACTGTCTCTCTCAAATATATAAATAAAATTTTTACACAACAACAACAACAACAAAACAAAATAGGCGAGGGGAAATCCAGATCACACTTAATAGGGGTTATGCAGCTGTACAGATGGGGGAGCTACAAATAGGAAAGGGAACAATAACATCAGAAGTAGGGGGGTCTGTACAATGTAAAGGAAGTAAGGGCAAGTGATTCAGGATTAAAATTAAACAAAAATGTTTTTGCTTAACATCCATTTTTTATAAGTATTGACAGCCTGCCAAGGTGGAAGCCCGGGGATTTAAAAGCACGTTTGAGGACAGGGCAAGGGTCCCTTGCAGCCCAGTGTATTAGTTTCTGTGGCTGCTGTAACAAATCACGGTAGACCGGGTGGCTTGAAACAACAGACATCGATTCTCTCACGAGTCATAATGCCAGAAGTGGAAATGAGCTTCCCTGGGCTGAAATCAAGGTGTCATCGGGCCATGCTCCCTTTGGAGGCTCAGGGTGGCTTCTGGTGCTCACTGTCTTTGCTTGGCTTGTGGCTCTGCCGCTCGTCTCTGCTCTGTGGTCACACGGCTGCCTCCTCGGTGTGTGCAAAGTCTCCCTTACCTCCCTGTTACAAGGATACATGTGGTCACACTTAGGGTCCACCCAAATAATCCAGAGTAATATCCCCATCTCAAAATCTCTAATTTAATCCTGTCTGCAAGGACATCACCCCATAAAAACTACCTAAGGTAATATGCTCAGGAGCCGGATATTTGAGGATTAGCTATGGATGTCTAGGCTTATTTTTAGCCTAGCACACCCTATAGTTCTCAAGTAAAGGGAAAAGCCAGATTTGACTGGCTTAGTGGTAGGAAAGAGTTTCATAAAATTTGGCTCATTGAAGATAACTCCCTTTACTGGCATTCTATCTCTCCTGTCTTCCCAGGAAGAAACACGGAAGCCAGACAAGCAACCGTAGCTATCTGCTGCAAGGCTTTGTCATACCTGTCTTGCGGGGAACATCTTGAACGCAATCCTAGAGCCATGCTGAAAGATCTAGACTGGCGAGTGTCCTGTGAGGGAGGAAGAGGGTAGGAAGGGGAAAACGGAGAGAAGGACAGAGAGAAGAGGGAAAGAGAGGGCAGGGAGGAGTAAGACCCACTAGAGAGAAGAGAAAATGTATAAGGCACATCAGATTTCTGTCCTTAAACCGGAAGTTTTAGCCATTTTTTAAAAACATTTTATTTATTTATTTTAGAGAAAGAGAGACAGCAAGTGCACAAGCAGGGGGAAGGGCAGAGGCAGAGGGAGAGAGAGAATCTCCAGCAGACTCCCCATTGAATGTGGAGCCTGACTCGGGGCTCGATCTCACACTCTGAGGTCATGACCTGAGCCAAAATCAAGGCTCAGACACTTAACCGACTGAGCCACTGAGGCTCCCTAGTTTTGGCCATTTTGATGGAATCGATCATATGTTTATAAGCAAACAGTAGCTAAATATTATAATATGGTATATGAACATTAAATAAGCTGTATTCATGTGGAATTATGTGTCTGAGTCATGCCATATAAATAGTGGACACAGCCTGAGTAGAAGAATCAAATGTTATACCTCTTCTCTGAAACTGCTTTTGAGTTCTCTGTGTAGAATTCCTCATATTCCTTCCTGATCGCTTCCAGAGAACAGCCCGAGTTCACCTGCAGCACTGCGCGGGGCCGTGCGCTGCATCCCTTCCTCTCCAGGAGACTGCGAGCTTTGTGAGAAGAGGAACCCTGTCCGGAGAACTTACATTTAATGAGAACTTGGTATGTGCAAACCACTTTACGTGTATTTAATCCTCTAAATAATCCTACAAGATAAAGATTTTGTTCCCATTTTAAAGATGATAAAGCCAAAGGAAAGAAAATTGTGTATCGTCAAGTCACAGAGCGAGAGAGAGGTAGAGCTGGCATTTGGAAGTAATGGTCTGATTCCCAAACCTTTGCTCTTACATCATCTAATGCATTATGTTACCCTGCACCTCACATAGTAAGACAGTTCAGTTCCTTGAATTGGTAGTGGTCAAATTCTTTCAAAATCCAACAAATAAACTATATGTATGAAATGCAACCTGTTTTTTGGGGGTTTTTTTGTTTTTGGTTTTTTACTGCAGTTTTGTTTTGTTTTGTTTAGGATTTATTTTAAAGAAAGGTTATTGCCTTATTCTTTAGATTACGCTTCTTTCCAACTCAGGAAAAGTGTGAAATGCCCATAATCAGGTAATCAAACAATGTAAGCTGTAAACTGCTGTGATAGCCTCAAACTTCGAACAGGTTCCATTGATGTTAGAGGGAGAGGAGGGAAGGTAAAATGAAGGTCTCATTTTCAGTTTATTTTCCTAATAGATGTAATTTATTTTGCAGAACTCACACATGTGCTCAGAAGGCCAGGATGTGAATGCAGTCTACGTCATGAATAAAAAGAAGTGGACAAAGTGGATTTTGTGGAAGGACTGAGCCACCATACTGCATTCATTGCCGTATTCAAGAAACATTCATTGGATGCCAGTCTGTTTAGAGTTCTTTTTTTTTTTTTAAAGATTTTATTTATTTGAGAGAGAGAGATAACACGAAAGACAGGGTGAAGGGCAGAGGGAGAAACAGGCTCCCCACTGAGCAGGGAGCCCGATGTGGGGCTTGATCCCAGGACCCTGGGATCATAACCTAAGCTGAAGGCAGATGCTTAACCAACTGAGGCACCCAGTGCCTCCTGTTAAGAGTTCTTCATGGAGAAACTCAAAATGTAAGCTGCTGAATGTTATCTCTGCTTACCATTGAACCATCAGTAAACCCGGGAGTGTCACTCCATAGTTTGAACTTTGGTGATTTTTGGATAACTTTTCTCATTTTCGTAAAGAAGCTAATAGTGACTCGAGGGGAAGGACTGTGGCCCACACTCTTCCTGCTTTCTGGTGATACATCCAGGGCTATGCTTTTTTTTTTAATAATAATATTTTTTTATTATATTATGTTAGTCACCATACAGTACATCCCTGGTTTTTGATGTAAAGTTTGATGATTCATTAGTTGCATATAACACCCAGTGCACCATGCAATACGTGCCCTCCTTACTACGCATCACGGGTCTATCGCATTCCCCCACCCCCTCCCCTCTGAAGCCCTCAGTTTGTTTCTCAGAGTCCACAGTCTCTCATGCTTCATTCCCCCTTCTGATTACCCCCCTTTCTTTATCCCTTTCTTCTCCTACCCATCTTCCTACTTCTTATGTTCCATAAAAATGAGTGAAACCGTATGATAATTGTCTTTCTCTGCTTGACTTATTTCACTTAGCATTATCTCCTCCAGTGCTGTCCATGTTGCTTTTTTTTTTAATAATACATTCTTTCTGATGACTGAGTAATATTCCATTGTATATATGGACCACAGCTTCTTAATCCAGTCATCTGTTGAAGGGCTATTCTTATAAACTTTGGTCAATGAACATTTGCTGCACAGATGAATAAGTGGAATCAGTCAACTGAGAGAGTTTGACTATTCCCAGTAAAAAACAGCAAGACATTACATTTTACTGGTTTAGAACACTGCTTTGGTTTGAAGATTTTAGATATTGTTAAGGAAGTCATCACTTCTCTTGTCCCTACTTCACATTTGTCTTCCTTTCCCTCCTTTACTCCTCTCAATCTTTTTTCTCTTTCTTCACTTTTTTCCCCATCCTTCTCCAACTACTGACTATGTCCCCATGATTGCTATCATCAACCAAATAGATACCTGTGTTTATGAGGAAAATAACTGAATTTTAAAAATGTGATTTTGGGGACCCCTGGGTGGCTCAGTCAGTTAAGCCTCTGCCTTCGGCTCAGGTCATCATCTCAGGGTCCTCGGATCCAGCCCCACATCGGGCTCCTTGCTCAGCAGGGAGCCTGCTTCTCCCTTTGCCTGCTGCTCCCCCTGCTTATGCTCTCTTTCTTTCTCTGACAAATAAATAAATAAAATCTTTAAAAAATGTGATTTTGATTTTAGATTATTTGGCTATGAGATGTTAGTGAGGTATCAGCAAGTTATGATGTGAGAATATAAATTAAGAGAGAAGTTGGGGTTCTCACATAGATTTGGAATTTATCCAGCATGAAGGTAATATTTGAAGGTACGGGAGCAGATGAGACCACACTGCCTTAAACAAAGCACCCAAGTTTACTCTGAAACACTAGCTCTCCTACTAGAATGAACAAGACAACCAAGCCGTTAACAGCGCTTGCTCTGCGCCTGGCCGTGTTCCTAGCGATACAGTTACTTAGCTCTCACAGCGATGTTGGTACTAGCATCTGATTTTGCAGAATGTCTGCTATTTTTGGTAATATTCATCAAATTGCTAGTCATCCAATTTCCTTTTTTCTCATTGTGTGATTTAGGAACAATTATTTAACTCTTCTAATATACACATAACTTTCTGTTTCCATGATCTTATCACTATGTCTTTTGTCATTACTGCTACCCTTACTGCTTTTTTATTTTGTCACTTAATTGTATGCATAATGGTAATCACAGAGATCACTGGTTGAACAGACATTAAGCTATTTATCTTATCTAAACCTCCTAACAGCCATACAGGTGCTTCCATTATTATTGCCATTTTCCATATGAAAAGATCGAAGCTTAGTAAGGATCATTAATTTGTTCAGGAAGCCACGGCTACTCAGGTGGAATTAGAAGCGGTGTCTGGACACAGATAGCATGTGATTCATCAGCGGTCGAGCTCTGTCTGATGACACTCTCTCCTCTACTTTTTCCTGCAGCCTATAAACATGCTTAAGGCTCCCGCATTCTTTTTCTTTTTTTTTTTTTTTTTTTTTTTTTAAAATTTTTTTTTTTTTTTTTTTTTTTTTTTTTTAAAGATTTTTTTTTTATTTATTCATTTGACAGAGATAGAGACAGCCAGCGAGAGAGGGAACACAAGCAGGGGGAGTGGGAGAGGAAGAAGCAGGCTCACAGCGGAGGAGCCTGATGTGGGGCTCGATCCCATAACGCCGGGATCACGCCCTGAGCCGAAGGCAGACGCTTAACCGCTGTGCCACCCAGGCGCCCCTCCCGCATTCTTTTTCTTTCTTTTCTTTTCTTTTTGGTTGTGGTATGCTTGACATCTAACACTCTATTAGTTTTAGGTGTACAACATGATCTGATATTTGTATATATTGCGGAACGACCGTGACAAAGAGTCCAGTTAACGTCTGTCATCCTGCAGTTGTAATTTTTTTCTTGAAGAGAGCTTTCATTATGTAATCTTCTAGCCACTTTCAAATATTCGTTATAGTGAAATTAACTGTAGTCAGCATGCTATACATTACATCCCTGTGACCGATCCATTTTGTAAGTGAAAATGTGCACCTTTTAAGCCCCTTTATCCATTTCATGCAACCTCCACCCCCCACCTCAGCAACCACCAATCTGTTCTCTAACGCCATCAGCTCAGTTAAGCTTGTCTGTTTGCTGTGTTTTGGATTGCACATAGAAGCGCGATCACAGGTATTTGTCTTTTTCTATCTGACTTATTTCACTTAGCATCGTGCCCTCAGGGTCTATTCACATTGTCACAAGTGGCAAAATTTCCTTCCTTTTGATGGCTGGATGGTATTCCGGTGTGTATGCACATCGTCTTTACCCATTCATCCATCAGTGGACATTTAGATTGTTTCCATATCTTGGCTGTTGTAAATAACACAACATGAACGTGTATCTTTTCAAATTAGTGTTCTGGTTTTCTTGATGTAAGTACACAGAAGTGGAATGGTTGGATCATTTGGTTGTTTTATTTTTAACTTTTTGAGGAATTTCCACACTGTTTTCCACAATGGGTGGACCAATTCACATTCCCACCATCAGTGTGCAAAGTTTTTCTTTTCTCCACATCCTTGCTAACACTTGTTATTTCTTGTCTTTCTGGTAACAGCCATTCTCACAAGTGTGAGGTGACAGCTCATTGTGAAGGCTCCTGCATTCGTTTTTTAAAAGATTTATTTATTTATTTTAGAGACAGAGCTTGTGGTGCATGAGTGGGGGGAGGGGCAGAGAGAGAGAATCTTCAAGCAGACTCCCCGCTGAGTGCAGAGCCTGATGCGGGCTCAATCTCACAACCCTGAGATCACAACCTGAGCTCGACCCTTAAGATCATGACCTGAGCTCAAACCGACTGAGTCACCCTGCATTCTTGATGTTACATCATTTTCTTTCACCCTTTCTCATGATGTTCTTTCCGGCCAAGCTTCTTTGGAGAACAGCCTGCAATCACTCTACCTGCATCCTTCTTTCCCACTGCACTCTGATGCTCACCCCACTGACTTACACGGCTTTGGCCAGAGTGCCTATGGCTAAACCCAAGGGATTCTACTATCCTTTCCTCATATGCTCCTATTACTAGGGTAATTTTTGAAAATGCTCTAATCATATACTTTCCTTGATACAATTTTTCTTTGGTCTTCTCTTACCTCAAGCTTCTCCTGTAGGTGGTGATGCCAAGGGTTCTGTTGTAGTTCATGGTGAATGTTCTCCCTATGTGATCCATTCAGGTTTCCCATTTTAACTACTATCTATATTAATCCTTTCCAAATCAATATATTTATCTGTGAAATTACCTCCAAAGTACAGATTTATGCCAGTTCCTTTCTGGATATAGACATTTGGATGTTTCTCGAGCACTTTAAAATCAACCATTCTGGCAGGATCACTCACGTGCTTTTTATAGCCTGGTCTCCCTCCTGTGTTCCTGATCACAGCAAACAGGAATACCATCTACTCACTCGTCCAGACCAGAAACTGGGAGTCTTTCTAGATCCTTCCCTTCACCATCCTGTATATTTCACTACCTAAATGCGTCTTATATTCATCCCATTCTCTATGTTTCTGTATGTATTGTTCAAATTCGTTTCTCCAGTGTCCATTTTCATCCTTATCGAAACTATCATTCATGCTGTTGCTAGAGTAATTTATCTGACAACACTCTTCGCTCCCTCTTTTGCTTCATTTATTTGTACGTTTTTAATAACCTCGATTTAACACACTGATGCTGGAATGCTCTTTTAGGACCAAGCCATATAGGTACCCTGCAGCACAAGCACGATTATGTCACTTACTCCCTAAAACGCTCTAATGCATTCCGATGGCAGCTAAGATGAAAATTTAAACCATTCATAGTCTTCAAGCACCTGCTGGTGCCCTCTGCTTGATTCTAAACCTCATTTTTAACCACTTGCCATCTCGTTCTCCACATAGACCTTCAGTTCCTGGGACCTGCTATGCTGCTTCCTGCCTCGGGGCCCTTGAAAGTGCTGCTCCCTCATTGCTACTCCTTCCCCTCCTCCTTCCCCTGGAACGCATACACGTTTAAATGAAAATAAAAGGTAAGTTTATTACTGATGTTATTTTAGGATCTCAGAGAACTGTGTCCCTTTCCTTCAGAGGACTTGCTTCAGTTTGTAGTTAGATAATCATAAATACAATAATTTGATTAATGGCTATCTTCCTCATTTCCCTATTAGGCAAAAATAATGACAGTTTTGCTTATGAAAGCAACCCTGGATCAGTTCTGTGTGTACAGTAGGCACTTAATACACGTTAATTAAATGAATTTTTTAAAATATTTCTGATGCTTTAGGTGATCTTTTTTTTTTCTCAGAGAATCATCTTCAACAGACCTTCATTTATCTAGAAGAAATAGCAAATGGGGTTTTCTGATTATAAAGAAATCTTGATCTCTCTTAAGACATGCAACACACACGCTCTGCAAGGAGGAAAGTACATGTGGGGAATGCAGATGTTTTCATTGAAGTTTTAATTTCATTTGGGATTTTCTCACAGGAGGAATGTGTTTCCTCTACCATGCTTGGTTCTGAGGCATTAACTACCACCATCCCTCTTTATATTCTGTGCCAAGAGGAAAACATCCCCTTCCTTTATTTACTCTTAGCCCTGTTGACATTTTTCCCCTAAAAAACATTTTCTCAGTAATATGGAAGAACTGAGGTGAATACTGAAATTCCCGAGGAACAGACGGGTTGCTGAGCATAGTCTCACTCCCTGTGAGGATGGCAGATTTGTTTCCCCTCTCACCACATCTCTGATCCATTGGTAGTGGCTGCCTGGAGACACGTGTGAGAGGGAATCTGAGGGCATGGCCAGTCTAGGGGGGAAAGTGCACTGTGACTAATTCATTCAACACATACTTATTGAGCGCGTGTTATATAATTAGCAGGCTGGCCAGCGGCGTGGGAGGAGAGAGTCAGCAACCCAGCTAGTCCTTCTCTATACACGAAGGGCTGATACAATTTCATAAGCATCTTGCTTATTTTATTTCTCCCCTTACTCAAGGCTTATCCTTCACTTGCATGACTTTTGGGCACCATTTTGACTTCTTGATTTCAGAAGCAGGTTAATACAGAATTTCATTTTGTCACTGGACCGGAATCAAAAGCTCTTTCCTCACTAAAACCCCCAAATTTTCATGACTTAAGCCACACATACACTTTCTTTCCTCCTCTTTTTCTTCCTCCCTCCCTACTTCTGTCTCTATCTCTTTCTTTTTTTTAAAGATTTTATTTATTCAAGAGAGAGCGTGTGCAAGTGGTGGAGGGGGGCAAAGGAGAGGGAGAAGCAGGCTCCCCACTGAGAAGGAAGTCCTGAAGCAGGACTTGATCCCAGGACCCTGGAATCATAACCTGAGCCAAAGGCAGATGCTTAGCCCACTGAGCCACCCAGGCACCCCTTTTTCCTCCTCCCTCTCTCCTTCCCTCCCCTCTTCCTTTTTTCCTTCCTTCAGTTCTTTTTCTTTCTTCCTTCCTTTCTTTCTTTCTTTCTTTCTTTCTTTCTTTCTTTCTTTCTTTCTTTCTTTCCTTCTCCTGCTTTCTTTTTTGAGAGATATACTTCTCACCCATCTAGTTTGTACTGACAGGTCCATGCTCTTTCTTGAGCCCCAGTGAATAGCCTGGCCCTTAATTCTTGAACTATGGTGGAGACTGCTAGCTGTTTGTCCAACATCCGTTTTTCTTTCTTTCTTAACGGTCACTTACTGGTCATTCGGTAGGGATGCACATCGGGAATTTTTCCTCTTCTTGCAAGATTCAGGATGCAGGATGTGATGACTGGAATTTCGGGAATCATTTTGTGACTTGGAGGCTAGAACCCATAAAGGTAGAGCAGAAAGACAGATAGAGCCCGGGTCCCTGCTGAACCCAGTAATTACCCTTCAAGCTCTGGACTGCTTACTTTTGGACATCATATTATACAAAACAATAAAACCGTAATATGTTTAAGCTACTATAGTTTGGTTTCTATTATTTGAAGCTAAATGTAATCCTAGCAATACATGAGTTATTCAGCTTTGGTTTCTCATGGATTCTTTTATTATATGCTTATTCATGTGATACCTTTCTTTTCTTCCAGGAAGAATCTCACATCCATGTTCCTCTAAGAACATGTACATTCCATGAAGGCACGGAATGTGACCATTCCACAGTTTTCCTGTCTCTAGCACATTGCCTGACACTGAGTAGCTGGCTGAATAAACAGTTGAATCTGAATGAATTAATAATAACACATACTTTGCTCAAATACAAGTTATTATATTAAAAAGAATTAGCAATTGTAAAATGATCAGAAAGCTAATCTCTCAAGGTTTAACTGAATATTCTGCTTACCCAAAGGCCAATAAATGCTATATGTAGTTGTAGGTTTTTTGGAATAAGGAAAAAATAATGTTTAACATTAAAATACAATATAGTTTGGGGCACCTTGGTGGCTCAGTTAGTTAAGCGTCTGACTCTTGGTTTCAGCTCAGATCATGATCTTATGGGTCCTGGGATTGACCCCCGTGTCCAGCTCTGTGCTCAGTGGGAAGTCTGCTTGAAGATTCTCTCCCTCTGCCCCTCTTCCAACTCACGCATGTGTGCTCTCTCTTTAAAATAAATAAATATTTTTTTAAAAACACAATATAGTTTGACATTTGATAAGTTGTGAGAAATTTGAATTTGATATTTATAAACTTAACTATAATAATGGCAACATTTTTTTAATGTGCCTTCACTTAGAACATTCCACAATCTCCATGGCTCAGAGAAAAGAAAGCATATTTAAAGCTTCCCACAACGTACACCTATACTTTTTAGCTTTAATGTTTGCTGAATGCTTCCTACATATTGAGCTAAGTTGCAATTGTTGTACATGCACTGATTGATATTACTGATGAAGGAAGAAATATGTTTTTCCTACTCTATAGTTGAGAAAGCTAAGTTACAGAAAGCTTAGGTAACTTGCTGGTCTTAAAGCTAACAAGCTATATCATATTTTGTTTGATATTTTTGGGGGATGTGTATGTGTACATTCATTCATATGTTTATCCATTCATCAAACACAAATTATTGTCTGTTTGTTTGTTTATTGAATGGTTACTCCCTGCCAGGCACTGTGCTAAGCTCCGGGGAAGTAGAAATATTCAGTTCCCTGCATTAGGACATACACAGTACGATGCAGCATGACAAGTGTTTTGATAGGGCTTTCCATCTAGACAAGTTTGGATAGAGGAAAGGAGAGATGCCACAGGCTTCCAGGGGACAGAGGCAATGTTAGAAAATTACAAGACTTTAGGATTTGGCCAGATAAAGAACGGGGAGAATGGAGTGTTCCATACCAAGGAGGGAGGTGTGTAAAAGCACGAGGGTAAGGAAGCACGGCTTATTCCGGAAAACCAAAAGTAATGAAAGTGGTAGAGGTACCGCCTGGAGTAGGCAAACTGGAGAGACAGGTAACTGTCAACGGTGACCACCTGTGGCCAGGTCACTGACGGCTTCCTTCACCCAAGGGAGCTCAGATACTATTCTACATGTACCGAGGAGACCAGAAAAGAGTGCTATGGTTACCTTCATAGTTCAATAGAATAACTGCCTGCGTGTGGAGAATAGCTCAGAATAACACCTGAAGACTCAGGTAAGGGTGAATGAATTAGGATCCTACCATTTTGTTTGAATTCTAATTTGACTGAAATGAGAACTCTTGCAAATTTTGAATGCCCATCCTCATTTAATTCCAAAAATCTATATCCCATGAAGTATCTGCATTATGGTTGAATATGTCAAATAGGGTCAAATTTCTATTTTCCACCCTAGTGAGAAGAAACAGAAGTGTATAATACAAAATGGTAGATAACTTCAACTAGTTAATAATATTTTTGAATTTAGGAATTTCTAATATCATGAAAATGTATTCCCAAACAGGAAATGGTGCTATGGAGAAACGTGGGGAGAGCCTCAGGAAGTGTCCTTCTGTTCCATGCCCATCTTGACTTTCTTTTTTTCTTTTTATAAATTTTCATCTGTAATTGAATTTAGTTTTTTAAATTATGTTATGTTAGTCACCATACAGTACATAATTAGTTTTTGATGTACTGTTCCATGATTCATTGTAACACATTATAACACCCAGTGGTCCACGAAGTACGTACCCTCCTTACTACCCATCACCGACCTAGCCCAACCCCCCACCCCCTCCCCTCTGAAACCCTCAGTTTGTTTCCCAGAGTCCATAGTCTCTCATGCTTCATCTCCCCATTTGTTCTGCACCCCCTCATTTTCCCCTTCCTTCTCCTAATGATCTCCCTGCTATTCCTTACGTTCCACAAATGAGTGAAACCATATGATAACTGTCTTTTTCTGCTTGACTGATTTCACTTAGCATAATCTCTTCCAGTTTCGTCCATGTTGATGCAAATGTTGGGTAATCATCCTTGCAGATGGCTGAGTAATATTCCATTGTATATATGAACCACATCTTCTTTATCCATTCGTCTGTTGAAGGTCTTGCCTTTCTGTCCTAGTCTCCCTCCATTATATGCCATCTGGGCATTGCCTGCTAACTTCTCAAAAAGATTCACGAAAACATCTTTTCCTCAAACCTTCTGGATGCAAGTATTTTATTAAAAAATTGCAATCCCCCATTTTGCTCTGCAGAATATGAAATGAAAAAGAGAAATAGGAGCTATCAAACAGATCGGTCAGTGGTATCCATCCACACCTTTCTCTATGTGGATTTATAATTCTTAATCTGTAGTTCCAAACCCAAAAAGCTATGAAAAACGGAAATATTTTCAATGGTTGATTTGTTAGCACTATCTGACTTAATCTGAACCCATGTAGCCACAAAACCAGACCCGAGCTGATGAAAGGTTATTTTATAACTTGCATTTCACTTGGTGCAAAGAATCACACACTTCGCTGAAGAAGTATTAGTATGTTTGACATTGCTTGTAGGGTTACATAAGACGCCAAATAGGCACTTTATTGACTTTTAAACGTTTCCCTTAAAAAATTATTTTGAGGCTTTTAGATGCATATGCAGTCGTAAGAAATAATAGATGCAGTATACCTTTCACCTAATTTCTCCCCATGGTAACGTCTGGCAAATCTGTAGCACAGTAGCACAATGAGACATTGACATTGGTACAATCCGTTGATCTTATTTGGGTTTGGCCAGTTTTACATACACTCACTTCCTGGCATGTGTGCCTGTGTGTATTTCGTTCCTTGCAGTCTTATCCCATGTAGGTTTGTGTGACCAGCGCCACAGTCAGATGCGGAAGATCTTTCCGTGCTACCCTGTCAGAGTCACAGTACCCCCCTCTGCCTAACCGCTGACAACCAGGATCTGCTCTCCGTCACTTCGTTGTTTCAACAACGCTAGATAAACGGAATCATTACGGGACTATCTGCAATTGGCATTATTCACTCAGGATGGTGCCTTTGGAAATTCGTGCAAGTGGTTGCATGCTTTTTAATATAGGAAAATTCTAAACTCCAGAACACCTCTAGCCCAGAGCTTTTGGATAAGAGGTTGCCGAGCTGCCCTAAAGGTCTGCCGCCCCAGATAGAGCCCCGCCTGCTCTTGGAACCATTGAGGAGCTGGGCTGGCAGGACCTTGGTGGCTGTGTTCTCATCCCTGGTGGGGTCTGGAAACAGTTGGAAACGTACGTTTCTGGTGTCTGGTTTGAATGCCGCCCCTGCTGCCCCGTGACATTTGCATGCTGTTGCAGCTCTCTTTAGTCGATGTTCACAGCCAGCTGGCTCGCTTGCCTTCGCCTGGGTTCCTCATTCTCACTGCATTTCCCTCCTGGTCCTCAATTCTAGCCGAAATTAAGCAATCTGCTTTCCTTTTGTTTCTATCAGCCCCTTTGCCTGGGACCGCACCTGGCTTCCTAGATCTCTTACACCGACTCCAGTCTGCTGCGGATCTAGGACTCAGGGCTCAGACTGCAGCACTTGCCCACCCCAGGCCTGTGTTGCATTCTCTCTGCCCCTCAGACTCAGGAAGTCGGATATGGGGTGTTTCCTGGAGCGCTTCCAAGTTTGGATTCTCATCATCATTAGAGGAAGTTCTGATGTCAATAAAATAAATATGGCGACCCCTGATATTCTAAAGCAGAATTTGCCCCACTGAGGCTGACAAACATTTCCAAAGATACTTTGGTAAATTCCATAGTGGACACCACCACTAAATGTAATAAAATAATGTTCTGTTCTTGACATTTGACTTAAACTTATCTCTGAGAAGTGTGTGTGTGTGTGCGTGTGTGTGTGTGTGTGTGTGTGTGTATGTGTTCCTCTAAACTTGCTAATGATACTTAGGGAAAAAGATTCAAGGCAGAATGACCCAAGGAGGGGCGTTATCAAGTTCATCCTTGAGACTCCATTCTCTTCCTAGCCTGCTGCAATGAAAGACATCAAAATGGTCCATGTTTAATGTTATTGTCCCAGAAGACCTGATGAAAAAATACCCTCCTTTTGGAGAAAGCTAAACTGAAGAAGGAGTTGTTGGATCGCCAAGATTTTGGCTAGCCCTACAGCTACTTAAAATAACACACATCTAGGTGAAAAGTAAAAACTTGATTGCTAATAAAATTTATGGAATTTGTTCAGGTGAAATGATGATCTGGGAAGTTTCCAGATGTTTAAATGTTTCACTTTTCCACCTGGTGTTTGCCATTGTGCAGAACAGTATAACATTGTTCTGTGATGCTTTTGGTTAGCATGGACTTGCCAAAATTTTGCTTGGGAATGTCAATTGGATCCACTGATCTCCTGAAGAAATCAATTAGGAGTGGAGAAGGAAGAGAAGAACAAAAGTTAGGATCTAATCCTGACTCACTTTCTCATCTAAAATATTGTTAGTCTTCTTTCCAAAGAGAACGAAAGACACAGATTTGGCAACTAAGAGAGAAAATAAAGGCAAATCAAAAACATCTAGGGTAATTTGAACAATCTTTTAAATATCTATATGGAAGAAATGGGAAAACAATATGCATTTTTTAGGGTACATGGAAGAAAGGAAAAAAACAAATAAACCAGTTTTCCCTCCTTTAAAATGTTTTAAGTCTTTTTGTCTTTTTGGAAACTCCCCCCATTTTCTCTAAAAATCTCCCAGAATAGCAATGAGATGAGTTCCTGTCTGTGATTTTTACCATCAGTTAAAACAGTTTTTCTTTATTGAAGTGCATCAGCACTGAAGAAACAGCCACCTTGATAGGCCTTTGCTTTTGCTTTGCATGTCGAAGCTACTTCCTGAAAAATAATTTTTATTCCACTTTGCAAATCTATTCACAGTCGAATGAGTCATACAATGCATAAAATAAAAAGTACACGAGGAAGTGGATGTGTCTGGCCGGTTACCCATGGTGGAATCGGCGAGGTTAGGGTAAATGAACGTGAAAATAAAAGCAAATGGGTTTCTAATTTTTAGACTAAATTATAGACATATGTATTTGTTGTCATTATCATTTGTTTGTCTCAAATATTTAAGTCACATTTCAATTAGATCTTAGAACCTTTTTACTATCAGGTGTGCAGAACGTGGCGGGCACAAAGTGGGTGCCGAATAAATATTTACTGACCAAATGCATGCATGAACGAGGACCTCTGTATTTATTCTCTCCCAGTCCTTGAGAAATATCATATGACAGCCCCAGAACCTTGACCAGAGCAAGTGTGACTTTCTGAGTCTGGAACTAAACGATTTAGTTTGAAAAGTGGGAATGCTTTGCTTGGGGAATTTTAGTCGCACATAATATAATAGCTACGGAAATAAAGTTTTTTTTTCTCTCTCTCTCTCTCTGTCTCTCTTTTTTTTTTCTATCCGGTTTAATTATCTAATTAGGATTCAGTAAGCGATGCAGAGGCAACCCTTTGGGGCTCATTAAGCCAGCAGGGTTAGAAGTGCTGCAAGTGAAGAAAATACATTTTTGAGTCAAGCCTGTTGTGGCTGAAAAGTCATTGGGTTACTACAACACTGCAAGCGGAGAGTGAACAGCCTTGGGGCCAGATGGCAGGCAGGTATCCGGGGAGCACGAGGCGGGGCCCAGCTCGCGGGGGCGGGCGGAAGAAGAGATCGGCTTACGGCTGGGGACGCCGCGCCCCAGGGGCAGCGGGGCAGGGGCAGCGGGGTTCCCGGAGTGTGGGTGCGCAGGGTCACGCAAGCTTACTTTTTGGAGCTGGCTGACCCCAGCTTCCCTGAAGGAACAGTTTGAATCACAATGGCCTTTGGATTGAAATCTTAGCTCCAGGGGAACACGAACCCTTTCCCGTTGCTGCCGGGGCGTGTTGGCTGCCAAGGCTGGGGATTCCAGCGTTTCGGTCTCCAGGGCCTGCGGATCTCAATCGTTCTACCAGCTTGAAAGTCTCACGGAGCGAAAGAAAGAAAGAAAGAAAGAAAGAAAGAAAGAAAGAAAGAGGAAGGAAGGAAGGAAAGAAAGAAAGAAAGAAAGAAAGAAAGAAAGAAAGAAAGAAAGAAAGGAAGGAAGAAAGAAAGAAAAAAAAGAAAGAAAGAAAAAAAAAAACCGAACACGCAAAGCCACAGGCCCTTCACATTTCGTTTTGCTGGACAGGGAATCATGCTAATTGGAAAACAGACCGCACGGCCTGTTCTATAAACGGAGAGTGACTTTTGTTCTTTTTTCCTGTATTTTAAACTTGCGATCGCCATGCCATGAATTTCGTAACCAGAAAACAGAAGAGGTATTTTTGCACCTGGATATAAAATGCTGCAAGTCCCGATAATGTGGCAAGATGCTACTGTCTCACAACAGGCCCGTTCTGTGATGTTAAGTTACGCTTCCAAAATGCGAAACCACTGAGTTGTCAACAAATCCAGTTCCAAATGGCTGGAGTAAAAAAGAATCTAGACGAGGTTTGTCATTTTGATGCTTCTGACGGCATGGTATGTAGCGTTATGAGGGCTCTTTTCATCATTTGAGATGGTTTTCTGTAGCCAGGCTGTTCCTCAAATGAAATGCATTTCCATGTGAATTTATCGGGGTTTGCAGCTCTCCACCGTGCCTGCCCGCCTCCCTGATTTTGGCTCTACTACAGGTTCCTTTTATTGGTTTTTGGCAAGTTGCTGAGGGCATATGTTTTGGACTTTTCTTGCCTAATTTGTGAGATTCTGCTGACATCCAGGAAAGTGCCGCAGAAACCTGTTGCTCATATCCAAGCTTATGTGTTTCATGGCAAATCCACCAGCGCTGAGCTCAAGTTTCTTGACGACAAGGCTTATTTATGGAGAAACAGACGTAGGCAGTATTTTGTGGGACCACGCTGTTCTTTCTCTGGGAGTAACATTTGGCATTTCCACACAAAAGGGCAAATAGTTTTTAAGCATCTTCTATTTAACGGTTGTCACGAGGGAGTAATGCTGCCGCCCCCATCGCCGCTGGTGACTGTATCATTTATACAGCAGGTTCCATACACCAAGCAGTTTACACTGATACATCGCCTCAAAGCTGCAAGGGAAATGCTCTTGTACCCATTTTGAAGATGAAGAAACTGAGGTTAAGCAACTTTCCTAGAGTCTTAGGGAGTGGTGAATCCAGGATTTTAAGCTTTGGACTTCCTGTGTCTAGAGTTTATATATAGTTTTTTCCTCCAAAGAAATCTGGGACACAGTGTTCCCCCTTGACTTTTTTAAATAAAGAAAATTTTGTTCTGTCATTTCTGTTCTATTTTATAACAATTAGTACATAGATATCATTTGTAGTCGTTGGTGCTGTGAGTCATGACTAAGACCTAGTTCCTGTTCTTTCAGGACTCACAGACCAGAGTAGTGCTTGCTGATTAAGGGCGATTTTGCCCCTTCAGGGAACATTTCCCAAGGCCTGGGGCCATTTTGGATTGGCAGAATGGGTGAGTTTGTGTGGTGTCTAGTGGGTTGAGGTCAGGGATGTTGTTAAACATCCTGCAATACACGGACAAAACCCTGCAACAAAGAATTATCTGGCCCTACAGTGTCAATAGTGGTGAGTTGAGATACTGTGGTCTAGAAGAAGTAAGACCCTGAAACATGGGGGGATTTATGCTGTAGTTCTGAAGATGGTGGGAAAGAATGCATTATTTGTTCAAAATACTTGCTGATGTTCCCTATTGGGACCATCCGTGTGGGATAGTTATATGTCCTACCCCGTTAATACCAGGCATGGCCATTTGCCTTGTTGACCAATCCCCAAATAAGCATTGAAACTTTCAGAGCCATTTTGTAGATTTCTTTTCCCTCTGTCACAAGACTCAAATTCCAGGCAAGGACTCCTTCACCTGGAACCTCAAATGAGGATGACATGGAGTAGATATGAAGACCACTCCAAAGAATTGCTGTCATAAACAACAAGTAAACCTCTGTTGAAAGCAAATGAGATTTTGAGTTTGTTTTTTCCTGCAGCATAAGTTAGTCCATGCTAACTAATATAGATGTGGTTATGACGTGAACAGGTGAAGATGAGATGGGACTGTAGTAAGAGGAAAACCTGGAAGAAAAGACTGGAGCCAGTGTATGCCAGATGGCGAAGAGTGGATTTTAACTTTATATGTGGGAATTTTAGTGGGGGTGAGAAAGAAAAGTAATTCTGGGAGAGCAGAGGGAAAGATGATTCAGAAAGAACAGACACAGGAGGCCGGAAATCAATGAGGCTATGATAACAGTAGTCCCAATGAGAGAAGCAGGAACTGGAACATGGGGAGGGTCTATATAGATGAAAAGTTGGACGCTTATGCAAAAGTGATTCGAGAGGGAAAACAATTATTGACCATGAAAACTTACTTGGTGTGGACAAGAAGAAGATGATGCAAAGGTGATATCATGATTTTGAGAGTGATTATCTTGGAAAATGGTGTCACCCAAGAACATATTTTGGAATAGGTGTGATGATTTCTTTTGGGAGTTTATTGAGCCTGGGTTAAAGATGGTCTGTCCAGTGGGAGATGTTCAGAAGCAATTGGCTACAAGGGTCTAGACAGTGGGAATCCTGGTATGATTTACATATTTGGGCATCATCTGCACACAGGTGCAATTTGGGAGACTTAGCTAGAGGTAGTGACTGGAACTGAAAAGAGACACTCAAAGAAAAGGAAGTTGGAGTTTGGGCAAAGAACGAACCTGATGGAAAGAATTTCCGGCATTTAAGTAGACAAAGCTGCCGTGTTGGCCGGTGAAGAGCTTGTTTGGATCTTACAGATGTAATTAAGAGTGTACGGGGCAAATTGATGTCTACTTCTTGGTGCCTGAATGTCTTTGCTGTTATTCTGAAGCAGTAAAGTTTTGGTTAAAAAAGAAAACGTGGTGCATGGTTACAAGGTCAGGAATTTGTAAACACTCAAGATGAGAGTGTAAGTTTGAAGTTTTCCTTAGTGTAAAAATGAAAACCAGAATAAGAGTAGCACTTGCTGGGGAAAAAAGTCTTAATTTATACATGAAAGTTTATAGTTGTAAACTTTATTTATTCTGTCTGTGTTAGGTCTATTAGTTAGAAGTGAGGTTACTACACTCCTTATTTATTGGTCGTATTTTAAGTAAAAATGTTCTTGATTAGGTCATGATTAGTTCTCTTGTTTCTCTGTTTCTGGGCCTCAGGGAAACCTAACTAGCAGACATTCATTTCAATAAAGTTCTGAGCTTCTGGTCCGTGCTGTTCTCCCCTTCCTCCCAGGTTCACAGGCAAGGCACCCATTAGTTTTGAAGTTTTGCCAAGGCAGCTGAATGGATAAAATAGACTGGTGATATGTCATATTCCCTGAGCATAAGTCAGAACACCACTTATTTTCTCTCTCTGGCTTCACACTTCAGTATGTTAGGATCCTGGGACACCGTGGCAGAGAAATGCTCACCTCATGGTCCACTGCTAGTGGCTGCAGGAATGACAGACAGAGCGCCTGAGGGCAGTCACAGGCATTCCTGTGATAGTCTTAGGGAGTGACTGCATTAAACAGGCTGGTGTTAAATACCACTCCTCTCTGTGAAAATAGAACTTGCCCCTCTTCCGAAAGTGGCACTAACCGGAGTAATGGCATCCGGCATAATAATTTGCTTTCATTTCTCAGCTGAACTAGTCTGTCAGTTTGTATTTACTGGAACTGAAGAGCCAGGGACCTTCCTCAGATTTGGAGAGTTGAGAACACAGTCCTTTTTGGGGATGTCTAGTAAATTATTAAATAAGGCCAGTCCTTTGGAGATCTTGCAATTTCCACCAAAGAAGACCATTTCATCTTTTATTTTCTGTGCCCAGGCAATCTTATCACCATCGGTAGAATATCTCCTCTGATTGTACAGTAAAATTGGAATTGGGGAGCTAAGTTGTGGAGCCTCATGCCTCCAGGCCCTGACGTCCCAAGATTGTACCTCGTTTCCTTTACTGGGGCCCATCATCCTCAAATGCCCTCTGCAGCAACCTCCGTTTCTCTGATCATTCCCTCCCATCTCTCTGGAAGTGTTGTACACGTTGTCGTGTCCATGGCAGCTCAGTGGCATTGGTGGCAGACTACTGCTTTGATCAGCTTATCCCTGGAATATATGACAGGGAGTCATATGGGCTTTTCCTAGGTTGTATATTTTCCTGTTAATGCAGACCTTCCAGAGATATAAAGCCTGACCCCACATAACTGTCATTAACAGAATAGTGTTCGGGATGGTGGAGGAGATATTTTCGAGAAACCCTCGGATGTCCTTTTAATTATACCACTTTACTGATCAGCAACTTTTCCTCTCCACTCCGTGTGTGGAGAAGCATAACCGAATGCCATGTTGATGCGGGTTGAGCAGAGATAAGGCCATGGCCCATTTTTAGTATTGTTGCATTTAAACGAATGGCTCGGGGGAATCAGATGATTTAGCTTTAAGCAGTTTTCTAGCTTCAAACTCCTTGATTATAATTTATGGTGCAGACAACTTCTGAAGAAACTGTGACTGATGCACAGGACTCAATTAGGAAAGACAAGGGGGAGCAGGGTGGGCCCTGGTGAGGAGGTGGAGGGTCCAGGCCTGTGATTTTGTTAGTGCTCGTGCAGTAGGATGGTCGAAATGATATGGCAGGTCGCTCTGGGAGGTGCAGTGGGCGAAGTGCCGCTCTTATGCTCAGGATGAAATGAGGCAGGATCAGGGTGAGGAGATGAGAAAGAGAAAAACGAGCGGGCTGTGGCTCCCGCAGTAGAGGGATGTGCCCCTCCCGAAACCATTCAGGAACTGGTCTTGGGTTGGGGAGTAGCTGAAGCCAGAGAGTGGGAAAAGGCCTATGGTGAGGGCGTCCAACAAATGCCAAGAGCAGGGGCCGGACACAGGAGCCCCGGGTGACTCCCTGTACCTGGCTGCTTCGCTGTGAGAGGAGATCTGCTCCTTGCCTGCGCTTTGAGATTTCCTGAAGCCCCCATGACCGTGCCTCTATGCAACATTCACGCCCTAAGGGATCCCTGGTCCCGATGGGCTGTAAGAAAGGCTCAATCTCCACGCTTTTGGAGGCCAGAAAGGATGGGGAGGTGTCTACTTCTGTTAGCTGCAGATGAAGAAATGGGATTAAACAGACGAACTCACTCCCCCCCCCCAGTCTCCCAGAGAGGAAAATTAGTATTTGGGCCGTGTACTTCTAACACAGCTTGGGCTTTCCGCATTCACTCTGTTGGGTAAAAATGGCACAAAGTACCAATGCTGCAAATACTAAAATATAGCGAGTGATTCTTCTTACGTATTGCCTCTTTTCTCAGCTATATGTATGTTCTGGGTCCCTCTTGTGGTGGCTGGGATGGACCAGGCAAGGATGTCGCACCAAAGGGCCTGCGTGGAGGTGTCAGGCCTTCAGGCTAATTGGGTCAGTGCGGCCTTTGACAGTGACGAAGGCAGCACGCAAGATCAGAGAATGCATGTCATGGGTTAGGTGTAAAACAGAGCAGTCTGAGGGAAATTGAAATGATCAAAAGAGAACTTGCCCGGCGCACACCACCCCATTTAACTGCAAGCAGCGTCCGTACTGCCATAATCTGCTTTCCTGTCTGCTTCCACAGGTGAATTTCTGTGCCCTCAACACAGGCTAGCTCTCCACTTTCTCATGAGGTCCCATCAACTCTCTATCAAAGGACATCACCCCAGCAGTTCTTTCTTCTATTTCGGATCAGGTTTTTACTCTCTACTGGTTTCTATCAGCAATCACACGTTCTATTATTGCCCTCGTTTTAGAAAAATCTTCCCTTGACTATTTCTCTTTTAGCAACTGCCCCCTTGTAGCAAATATTGAACATTCCCTTTCTTCCAGTTCTGTTTTCAATCCACTCCAATTTGACTTTGTTCCTGACCACACTATTGAGACTGCTCTTGCCAAGGTCACTCATGACTTCCATGGTGCCAAAACCAGTGGTCAGTTTTCAATTCCCATCTTAACCCACCAGCAGCAGGTGATAGAACTGGTCACATTATTTCCTCTGAAACACCTTCCTCACCTGACTTCTAAGGTACCATACTCTCCTAGTGGTTTTTCTTACAGGCTAGACTCTCCTTTTTCTGTCTTGCTTCTTCTTTCTTTTGTTCTTGACCTCCAACGGAGAACACCAGCATTCAAACTTGATCCTCTTCTTTTCTCTGTCTACACTGTCTCCCTTGATACTGTAATTCAGTCTCATGGCTTACAGTTCCACCTACATTGTAAAGACTTCCACATTTTTGTCAGTAATCCAGATCACGTTGCTTCTCTGCTCAAATCCCTCCAGTGAATTCCCACCTCATATAGAGTCAAAGCTGGAATCTTTACCTCTCAGAGCTCATTTCCTGCTATCCTTTCTTCTCTTATTCCCTTCTAGGCACACAGTCCTTAGGGCTTTTGCCCTGGAACACTTTTCTCCTATATAGCCATGTGGGTAACTTCTTTACTCTTTCACAATTTATTCAAATGTTATCTCTTCAGGGAGGCCCGCCCTGACAGCACCTCTTAAAATTATAGCAGACTCCTATCTCCCAGCACCCTGGAATCCCTTTATACTATTTTATTTATTCCTTCTCCCCCATCTCCCATAATATTTATCAACTTTCAACATACCATATAATTTACTCATTTGTAATATCTATTGTCTGTTACTTTCTGGAATGTTAACCCCGCAAAGGCACAGATTTTTGTCTGTCATTTTCACCGACGCTTAAAATGTTTAGAAAAATTGCTTGGTATGTAGTTGATGATAGATGTATTAAATGAATGAATGTACAAATACTTTCCTTTGCCAGGGGGAAGGTTATCACGAGGTCAGAAGCTGGAAAAATCCGAAAGTGGAGGAACACAGGTGGAGCAAATGGTCCAGGACGGAGACCACAGACAAGCCCAAGATGGCGGAGCTTTGTTTCATGTTGTGGAGGTGGGTTTGACAGATGTCAGTTACCATGGAGCACTGAAAACCTAGTTTGTTCCCAATTCTGCAGATGGTGTGGCTTCTAGAATCTCTGCTACGTTGATCTCCTTTGCATACATTTCAGTTTGTTGGAATCCCTTTAAAAGATATGGTGCTCAAAATGAAACACAATGTTCCAGATGCACTCAGACCCATTAACGTAGATGCTCACCATCTCCCTCTGCCTGAACCTACACGTTCAGCTGTAGCCAAAGAGATCGTTCACTTCCCTGGATTAAATGACACATGACTCAGATTGAGTTTGCTGTCAGCCAAGCCACAAGTTACTTTGATTTTTTTCACATGAACCACACACACAAAACTTGCTCAATTCTAATCTTTTAACCTATGTGTATGACTCTTATATTTTTTCTATGAAATTCATCTTTTCAAAAAGTTTAGATCCATTATTTCGACCTGTCAAGATCTCAATCCCGAATTGTAGTATATTCTCACAAAAAGATTGTCGAGGTATTGATAAAATGTTCTGGACAGGGTCCATGGGAAAAAATCTGTGCCGAACTGTTACCAGCCTTTATTTCCATAATAACAGTATCTGTTTAATACTCAGGATATATAGGTTTAAGCTGGCTATTTCTTGATCTTGCCCACAAAATTGTTACTGAATAATTTTTCAGTTGCTTTGCTGAAATCCAAATGTCCTATGCCTGCTGGATTCTGCTGATTTTCCAGTCTAGCATTTTTACCAAAAGAGAAAACAGGCCAGTTTGGCATAGCTTTATTACATAAGACTGTGTCGGCTCTTCGTGAGCCCATTAGATGAGCTCACAAACCATCTTTTATTAATTCGGTCTTGAGGTCAGGCTTACTCTTTGCAATTTGAAGATTTGATCTTCTCCATCACAGTGACATCTTATCTCTGTTTATTTTGTGACTTATATTTGGAACCATTCCTTACAAACTATTCCTTCTGGATGGGTGGTCCTTGTCATTTAAAAAATATGAAAAATTGTAATTTATTGTTTTATATAAACACATATATGAATCTTTTTTTTTTTTAAAGATTTTATTTATTTTTTCGACAGAGATAGAGACAGCCAGCGAGAGAGGGAACACAAGCAGGGGGAGTGGGAGAGGAAGAAGCAGGCTCACAGCAGAGGAGCCCGATGTGGGGCTCGATCCCGTAACGCCGGGATCACGCCCTGAGCCGAAGGCAGATGCTTAACTGCTGTGCCACCCAGGCGTCCCAACACATATATGAATATTATCATACAGATTTGAGTGCTTTCTTTTCCTGTTTTGCCTGCCTCTCTTCTCTCCTTATCCCTCCTCCTCCACTCACATTATTGTCCTATATTAACAACTACTGTACATATTACATTTCCTTATATTTTAGCACACTCATATAATTATAGGTGATCTTTACGAACTCTCAGCCTATTTCAAAGAGAATCAGTTGGAATATCCTTCCCTGAGAGATGCTATTACCCACAAAACTGTCCTTGAAGCATCTGTTGTATACTTTGAGACCCTAACCTAAAAGTAATAGAATAATTCATTTGTCCTTTCATTCAGTAAGATTTGCAGAGCTTCTCCTATGTACCAGGCACTGTGCTAGGTTGTGCAGGAAGCTCTAACCTTTCCAAGGTGTTGGGTTTAATCCATCTCCCTATCTTTTCTTTTGCCTCTCAGGGGAAAAAGAAAGCTCTCCCGCTTAGAAGGCTTCTTTAATGGACTGAATGTTTGCGTCTTCCCAAAATTCACATGTTGAAGCCCTGCCCACCAGTATGGCTGAATTTGGAGAGAGGCCCTCTAAGGAAACAAAGTTAAATGAGGTCATAAGGGCAGAACACTGATCTGATAAGATTACTATCCTTTAAGAACACTAATACTAAGGATACTTCCCCAGAGGAGCATAGAGCCTGTTGGCTGAGAGCCTCAGAGTGCCACAGATTTTTACCACAATTTTTTTTTTCTTTGTGGAGAGGGGCTTGGGGCGGTAATTCAGCAATATTAAATATTAGTGTGAGTATTATGAGCTGAACTGTGGTCCCTCTCCCAAACCTTCTAGTATCTCAGAATTTAACTATATTTGGAGAGAGGGCCTTCAAAGAGGTGATTAAGTTAAAATTGGGTCATTAGTGTGAGTCCTAATCCAACCTGATAGGTGTCCTAAGAGGAAGAGGGTTTTAGGAGAGAGACCAGACATGTGCCCCCAGAGGAGAGACTGAGGACACAGGGAGAAGAGGGCCACATGCAAGTCAAGGAGAGAGGCCTCAAGAGAAAGCCAGGTTGTTAACACCTTGATTGTGGATGTCCAGTCTCCACAACTGTGGGAAATACACGTCTGTTGTTTAAGGCACTGAGCCTGTGGTATTGTGTTATGGCAACCTGAGCAAATTCATACAGACTGGATATAAACTTCGTGTTTGTTTTGTTTTCCAATTTTCCCCTCTCCTCATGTTCTGTACGTACTGTAAGTGCCTTGTGGTCCCTTTGCTATTTAGAAAAATTCTTCTGTCTGCTGCCAGGTACCCTAGCATAGTCTTATTTCTATGAATATTAAGTACTGGCAAATTCACGTGGACAACATGATTTTCCCTAACCAAAAAGCTAGTCCTCGTGGGGTTAACCATTTTTAAAAAACATGTAGAGTACAACACTCGATTAAAAAACTTCTTCCAAAACAATGAATAGCTTTGCCTAGGACACACTCTGAAAGCACTTTTCATATATTCATTCATTTATTATGAAGTGTAATGTTTTATTCGCTTGAATTTGCCTTCCAAATTCTCCTGTGACATTCTCCATCTCCTTTAATAAGGACAAAATAGAAGTGTACTCATCCAGCTGGTGGGAGGTTGGTAGAAACAGACCTTAGAATGAGCCTTAACTCTTAAGCCATGCCCAGTCTTCAAGGCCAAGGTGACTCAATGTCGCATGCAGAGGGATGAAGCTAGGGTTTGGGCTCACGCCATGCAGCATTTAAAATAAATAAATAAATAAAGGGATAGAGACGGGAAATAGCTGGAGTGACTCAGAACTTATTCCCCGGAGCCCAAATCTCCTTGAGGTTCCTTAACTGAATTCCCACACTTAGTGTATTTTATGGAGCCAACTTCTAATCTGTTCCTTGCTTTACCACGGAAGCCTTTGCTCCGCAGCTGGGGCTCATTTGGTTTGGATTTTTATCTATAAATGTCTGTCAGTGAGAATCTTTAGGAGCTAATTGGTGAAAGTGACCTAAAAAAGAGAACCTCAGATAGGAAGCAGAGAGACTGAATTTTCATCCGTTCTTCCCCTAAGAATTTGTATTACCCTTTGCCGGGGAACAACTAGCTTTGAAGTTGGAGTAATCTCTTTTATTTAAAAGCTAAAAACCACCTTAGATGAAACGCCATCAAACAGAAGTGTGCTTCTCAGTCCTGCAGTTGAAGAGTATGGGGTGGCTGGTGTTTGTGATTCCAAGTCCCATTTGGACGCACTTTAAAGAGGGGCTCCAGGCAGAGCTGCTAAAAGCGCTGCCAGCCCCGGGACGTACAGACTTCCCGTCCCTGGGGACTGAACCCGGCTCCTGCATCTGAGGAGGAGCGTAATCGCTGTCCTTTTCATCTTCTGTGCAGCCTGTCCGATGGAGGCCACTTCGCAGCAGGACCCATGGGTTCACAATAGCAAGAGCAAAGTTTATAATGCTTTGATTTCCCTTAAAAAAAAAAATCTTTGCTGTGAACTGGGGCTTAACACAAGTGCAGGTATTTAAATTGGAATAAAGGACTTCAAGAGCAGCTCAGAAGATGGAAAAGCAATTCTGGCATCTAGGGACTAAGAGCGGACCGGGTGTAATAGTTGCGAAGGTCAGTTTACAAACTAGGCTGCAGCTGCATATAGTTTTTTATGTTTCTATAACAACCAATTTTCATCTCTCGATCCCCTTCCATGAAGGTGGAGTAAGTTGGTCTCAGTCTCTTCAGTGTCTTCAAGTTCTGGATGGCGGCTCAAAGTCATCTGTACAAATCTCTCAGATAGGAAGTTTTGGAGTATCCATTATCCTGTTGGGACTTGGCCATGTGCCTAAATGACTCGCCATCTTGATGCTTCCGTACCTACCTACCCCAGGGGCTCCATCAGCTGTTACATTCACTGTAGAGTCTGGGACACGAGAATCGTGAGGCCGCTTGACGCAGAGCACGTGAGGCTCCCCTTGGGTCTGGACCAGCCGGTCAGCCAGTACCTCCCCGGGGTCCTGCTGCTTCCTTGAGGCTCTACCACGTGAGCAGGGATTCTTCTGCTTCTGGAGTTCTCGTCCCTCTTTTGGTTTGGCCACACTTCAGGGACAGAGTAAGCGCCCTCTCTAGACTTAGCAATGTTTATAACCTCGTCATTTTGTCCGCAACTGTCTTTCTCTGCCTCCAGCCGGGGGGACAGTTTCTACATTTGGGGCAGAGGTGAGGGATGGCGAGGAACTCTCCTGTCCTCAATCTCCCTGGGTTGGGCAACCCAACGTCCTCACTTCTCTTGCTCCCAAACAGTTCTCTCTGTCACCAGTCCTTTCTACGCCTAAGGACTTTGTCTTTGAAAACAATATCCAGGAAGCTATTTCTTGTTCTTTGCTCTTTTGTTTTGATATATCCTTCCCCTAGGGCAAGAAGTGCAGGGTTTGTAGGAATTGGGGTGAGGGCGAGAGAAGTAAGATGCAGAGAAGGGGCAATGAGGAAATTTTTAGGGAAAAATAGTATTGACTAACATTTTAAAAATACGATTGTACCTTAGTAGCTTCCTATAGATATACCAGAGCTCACAAGTGACTATCCTTGGATAATGCTTGGCAAACATATCTCAGCTTTCACTTATAATTTAAAGACTTTCTCTGTCTATTCTGCTGTTTGTGCCTCTGAACATACTCTATTGATCTTAAGCAATTCTTTGGCTGGACAACCAAAAACCCTCGTTCTCTAAAACTTCTTTGCACATGCATGCTTTCCCAGTCTTGAAGTCCTTCCTAACCAATCCCCAATGGCTAGAGTGGGATCCCCCCGCTATTCATTTTTCTTGTGCCCTCTCATTCCCTTCTCATAGCACACACATGTCATAACAGTGACTATTTAATCATGTTATTATTTGCTAAATATTCATCTTGCCCACTATGAAGATAGGAACCCTTCTTTCTTGTTCACTGCGTTCCCACAGCACTTGACATCTAGCAAGTATGTAATAAATATTTATGAGCTAAGGAATTAATGCATAGTAAACCAGTTAGATGTTGAGAAGAGGGGAACAGAGGACCAAATTTGAGTTCCTTCTATTCCAGGCACTCTCACATAAACCCTATCTGTATCCTCACCTCAGTCCTCTGAAAAAAACTTCATTACCTGTTTTGTAGTAAGGTTTCTGAGGGTCCAAGAATTGAGGAAGGTTATTTCCAAGATTATTGAGTTAATAACTGAAAAAGGGTAAATGTTTTGTCGATTCCCTACTTAACCTGTGTTATCCTTAGCATCTGGCTTGTCTTTGAAAATAACTTCATAACTTCTATGAATAAGTGATATCTTATCAAGTGATACTTCCTTTTTTTTTTTTTTAAAGTACAATGAGTCTCTAGTCAGGTGAGTGCTCTGTAGAAAGAATTTTAGGCAGATCATGGTGACAGAGTCGGTTGGAAATCCTTCCTTAAGTTATTTACATAGAGATGTACTGTGTTCTGCTTGCTGCCTTCCTGTCTTGTAAACACTAGACCTGTTTCATTTCAAATACTGCGTTCATTCCATTTTTAGGGTCTTGTTTTCAGAATATGAGTTTGGAATTGGGGATAGAATATCTACACTGTGTAAAACATTAGAACAGGCAGAATAAAAACAAGACAAAAAGAAACACATTTCTATCATAGCAGCTGATACTGTCAAATGCAAGAAACATGTAATAACCTAAATAATTAATACAAGAGAGATACGGTGGATTTGGGGGCTTAAAAATGCATCAGGGCAAGGAGTGATTGGCTGGGGGAGATCGACACAGATAGGACATTAGAAGCATTCTTGGGGATGAGGAGATTTGGGTTGGGCCTTGAATGAAGCAGAGATTTCTGCAGACAGATAAAAGGTGATTGCAGGGAGAGTGGACATTCCCAGAAAACCAAGTGGTTTATTCTGGCTCTAGATCTCTACTTTAGAGAACTTCCGAGAAGTACAGGCGGCCCCAGTGTCAGCTTACCAGCTGGACTGTAACACATGGGGTTTGAGTTTCTCTGAGGTTTGAGTGTGTCAAGGCCAGCTTAGGTGTTCCTCGAACAGAGCCAAACTCTAGCTTAGTTTCAGAGCGTTCCTGATCTCCTGGAAATGCTCCTGACCACAAGACCGGTCTTGGGGTCTGAGCAGATGGGGAGATCAGGAAACCCTCCCTAGCCTGCCTCCCACCCACTCCAGATGGAGTTAATAATTTCCCTGCCCCAGCAACTTCTGCAACTCTTGCTCACCTCCCTCACTACAGTCATCACATCGCTCGCTTTGTTTGCAAGGTCTTGCCTCCATGCTCTGAACTCCTTGAGACCAAGGCTCTGTTTTATGCTTAGTGGCCCCAGCTGTCTTCAGCATCTAAACCTTTTCTAGCACTTAGCCAAGGAGGGGCTCAATTAATTGAGGGCAAATGAAGCGACATCGCAGCCAACCCCAACGCCCTGCTAGTCTTCACAGAAGCGGTGTGTTTTTATGTAGGTTGTTATGAACCTCATCTAGCTTAATGAGTTAGATATTATTTAAAGAAATATTTGAGTATAGAGAACACACAATGCTACATTGGTTTAAGTCATACAATGTAGTGATTCAACTCCTTTCTATGTTATGCAGTGCTCAGCACAGGGATAGCTACCAACTGTCGCCATATAACACTAGTATAATATCATTGACTGTATTCCCTTGCTCTGCCTTTTTAGATATTCTTATATTACTGTTTGAAAGATGAAAGAATGGAGGCCGAGTGATTAAATGACCAGCCTGCATTGTTAGTAAGTGCATCTTCTGGACTTTAATTCCATTTCTTTCTTTCTTTCTTTCTTTCTTTCTTTCTTTCTTTCTTTCTTTCTTCTTCTTTTTTTTTTTTTTAGCAAATATTGTGCTTTGCCTGGAGAGTTAGTTTCAGATCTATGTTTAGGAAGAGGAGCAAATTCTGAAGAAAAGTTTGATGAGACTCACAAAACTCCCTAATTACATCGTTATCACCCACCGTTTGCCATGAATTCAGAAATGCCATTTTTAAGAATTTTATTAGTGTTATCTTCACAAGATTCCTTTTAAGTTTCATACATTTTCTGATAGCGATTACTGATGATAGAGCTTACATGATGTGGGTCAGTTATTTTTCCAGTAAAAATAATAAACATTTGATTAGTGCTTTCCTAAGGGTTTATATGTTTTATTTTAACTAGTCTTCACAGCAACCTAACGAGACAGATACTACTGTTGTCCTCATTATATAGACAAGGAAACTGAGGCAAATGTAGATTAAGCAACTTTACAAAGATGACACAGTTAGTGGCTAGTATCCCAGTCCAGCAGCCACCCAACGTCATCAAATATTCATTGAGGGTCTGGTCTATACCTCATACTGCCATGTGCTGAGAGATAGAGTGATGCACGAAGCAGACGAGTTTCTGTCCTCATGGAGCTTTTATTCTAGAAGTGGATGACTGGCTGTAAAGCAATAAATAAATATGATCAATGAGACAATGACAAAAACAATGAAGCAAATATCTAGGGTAATATAATAAAGTCTGACCTGGTTAAAGGAGAGTGGCTACTGTAGATAACTGGGCAGGGAAGGAGGTGATAGTTGTAGCAGGACTGGAAGAGTGAGAAGGTGCTGCCTATCAAAGTTCTGTGGGAAGGGAATGGGGAAGAGCATGGCCCTTCTGACTGGAGCTGGGGAAATAGTTGTACGAGGGAAAGAGACAGGGGCAAGGCCATGCTGTAGACATCAGAGTAAGAGTGAATTTATTTGAAGTACAGGAGGAAGGGTTTTCCATAAGGGAGTCAAGCAATCTGCTCTATGTTTTATACACGTCACTCTGGGTTTTTCAAAATTACTCTTTGTTTTATTTCTAAATATCTTTCCACGGAAGAAAAACTTACCTTTGAGGTCAGGAAATGTACAGTATCTTTCATTTGTATCCCACACAATATAGAACACAAGCCAATCACATAATAGACGCTCAACATATAACAAGAGCATAATGAAATCCCCACTCCGCAGGTGTACTGTGAGGAGGAGATGAGTTAATGCATGGGTAATGCTTGGAGTAGCGCCTGGCACGTGGCCAGAGAGCAGCATGTGTTTACTGTGGCTACTGCGTCTGTTGTAGCTTTCTTTGATTAAACCTCTTGCACATATTCCTATGAGTTGAAAAGACGATGAAATTTGACCCGCTAACCTAATTCAAAGTTATGTTACAGTAGATACAGACCCCAGCCTTGGCCATGGGACTCTGTTTGATCAGGGTAATCTGCAGTTGGTGTAGATGTGGGAGTAGGGAGAGCAGTGGGGAGGCCATAGCATGGTGCTGGCCCCGTGGTGATGGCTGCTGGGGTGATCACGGTGCCTGCACTGATGGAGAGAGGGGAGTAGGGTCGGAAATATTTTGGAGGGTGAGCCTATAACTCTTATTGGTGGTTTGGGAGTGAAAAACAGGAAAGGAAGGAAAGCAGGACGACTCCCACATTTTTTCCTTTAGTTACTGTTTGAATCTTTGTATCATTTTACTGAGTTGGACAAGGACTGAGGGAGGAACTAGTCTTGAGAAGTGAGCTGGAATTCAGGAATTTTTGTTCGAAATGTGATTTTGAGCTTCTTTTAGATGTCTATCTGAAGTATTCAGGAAGCAATTGTATAAGGACTCAGGAGCTCGGGGGCTTTCCACGTGAAACAGAAGCTTCTGGACAGCCAGATTTGATAACATCACGATTGAACTTTTGTGGTTTCAGCGCTTCTGCCCTAGAGGAGAATCCGCTTTTTCAAACGTATGCCTTGACATTGAAAGTTTCAATTCTCATCAAAGCAAGTAGGCTATAATTCACACCACTACCTCAGAGTGGCAGTAATGTTAATTAGGAAAAATACCCAGGAAGCAGGCCATGCTCGGGTGAGAGATGAAATTTGCAGGTGTGTGCGCATGCGCTGTAGGCTTTCCCGTTCCTGGGAAAGCAGGTCACAACAAGGATTGTCCAGCAGAAGTTAAGAAAGCTTCTTATCAGTGAGCCTGCTGACGATATTGCTGTTAAAATCTGAGCTTTGAGCAAATACAGAGACGATGCCTAGTAATACAAATATAACAACGCACCTCATTCCATAGCAGAGTGAGAACAGGACGACACGATGTTGTGCAGATTCGCGGGATGTGACACTACGAGGGGAAGTCACGGTCACACCAAATCAGAACAGAAACCATTCTCTCAGCCCTAACAAAGGATTTTCACCAACTTGTGGCGATGAGGAGCCAGAACTTTCTATCAGAATTCCCACTGTACATCCTTTATAATTTTTTAAAAATTTTATTTATTTATTTGACAGGGAGAGAGAGACAAAGAGAGCAGAGGGAGAGGGGAGAAGCAGACTCCTTGCTGAGCAGGGAGCCCAATGTGGGGCTCGATCCTAGGACCATGAGATCATGACCTGGGCCAAAGGCAGACCCTTAACTGACTGAGCCACCCAGGTGCCTGATCCTTTATAATTTTTTGAGTGCCTAAGTTAACTGTATAATAAAACAAAAATATATCTAATTTCAGTTTTGGTTCAATCTTTTAGACGAATCCATTTTTATTTTCTTACTTGCTAAGACCAATATAGAGAACTGCCAGATTTTATTAGTGCCCTGCTGGCTATCCCAGTTAAGAGTCTGGTATCTGGAGGGAGAACAGAACCAGTTAGCGGAACCTCCCACATGATGCTGTCTTAGCCGGGCTAATTCCTTCCTGGGTCTGGTACCAGTTTCAAGTAACGCCTTAAAACGTGAGCACAGATAAGCTGGCTGTATTTCCTCTCTGAAAGCTAGCAAAGAACAGTCTTAAGCAAGTGGGACCTAGCCTAGGTGGATTTTGCTCTCGTAGGAGGGGATGTGCAAAGGTATGGAGCAATCAGCACTTCTAAGGAAAAATGGCCCCAGGTGTTCCTTCTTAGCTGCTGGGGGAGAAGATCTCCACCTCTACTACTGGACTCAAATCAGTCTATCCTCCATAATTACAAAACCCAGCTATTGCCCCTTTAGACCTTGCCCAAGTCCCTAAATTGCCCAGGAAGTCAAGCAGAGTTATTCAACCTTTTCAGTTAATGTTTACGGCTCATTCCCTGGATGCCGGCCACTTCACTGACGAGGCAGCTCGCTGTGAACCATGCTCCCTGGGATGCTGAGGATTAATGGAGCAAGACACAGGATTTGGCAAAGTTGGTTCCCCATGGATATTCTGTGTTTTCCAGAGAGTTGAGAACTGCTGGGGCAATGACTAAGCCAGAGCTCGTCTTCCACAGAGTTCTACTTGGTTTTTGTTATTTTTTACCACTAATCATGCCCTGTGTTTATGGACTGCTGATTTGCCTACCTACATGCCCATGAACCAGATGTGAGAAAATGTATCACAGAGCCCGTTTGACAAAGAAGCAAAGCTGGAACTCGTGTAAGGCCTTATCAAATGCATTCAGGAAAGCATGTGCATATACATAAGGGGCACGTTTAGATATTAACAAGAAACGCACCCTTAAGTCATATAAAGAGATATCAAGGAATGATACGGTCAGGTGTTTCTTAAATGATTTTTAAATCTTTGAATGCTTTCTTCAACCGAAAATTTACGTGGAAGCCCAGTGTATCGAGTGAAGCTTAAGTAGGCAGGGTGAGGACTCTGTCTTTCCTCACCTCCCCCGAGGCACTTCCATCGGACTGGAGAGGTTGGGCAGGATCCTTCCGCACGTCTAGCTCCCTGGCTTTATTGCTAAGGTAACTGTGGCCCAGAGGAGCCCCAGAGTGATTGTCCCAGATCACTTCAGAAATAATTTAAGTACTTACAGCTAGAACTTGGCTCTACTGACTCTGGCCCCATAATACCTTGCAGTAGGAATCAATGTTTCACACTCAAAAATTCCGTGGAATCGGTGAATAAAGGACTCTATAGTTATTGCTATTGTTTTTGTTTAGATCTTCCTCACTTTCAAGAAGGAGCTGGATAGTTGGAAGGTACCACATGGTTTTATAACTTGGCCTTTCCTATCTGGCTGTTGGGAAAAGTCCAGCTTTCTTAGCTAAGGACGCAAGTTCCTCCAGTCTGCTCGTGCTCTTTCTCTTCAGCCTACGGACAACTCCACGGTCCACCCACCTAACATGCCAGCTTCTCAGGGTCCTATGCTGACCTCTTCCCACCCCCTGGACCCCACATGTCTTGCCTGGTGCAGACTCTTCTCCTGATACCCTCTTCCTATGTCTCTTGCCACTGGTACCCACGCATCTCAACTCTCCCCATTCCAGATGCCCTTCTGCTCTCATCTTCCTTCTGCTATTTCTCCATCGAGCACTTGTCTGAGATTGCCTGTTATTCATGTTAGTTACTGTGTGTCTATCTCCTTCCTTTTCAGTTGTGAATTGTTAAGAGAGATCTGGAAACATATTCATATTTATGGCTTCGGTTAAATCCCTGCCCATACCCAAGGCCCCAAAACTCTTAGTCCTATGGAACTGCAGAAAATATATTGAAATAATCTTACTTTCAAGTTTTGATTACATGCGACAGTGGAGGTCCAAGATGGTCGGTAGAGATAACTCCAATTATGAGAGTGCTATTAAAACATGAGGCTTTGGAATTTTAAAGATTTATTCATTTATTTGAGAGAGAGAAAGTGGGGGAGGGAGAGGGGGAGAGGGAGAGAAGCAGACTCCCTGCTGAGGGTAGAGCCTGACCTGAGGCTCGATCTCACAACCCTGACATCGTGACCTGAGCTGAAATCAAGATAGCCACCCAGGTGCCCCTGGAATTTTATATTTATAGGTAAATGTAGGGATACTCAATATTCAAGGAATTGAACACTATGGAAAACGTTACCTCAGTTTTGAGTATGTAGGACTTGAGTTGTTCAGCCTGCGTCTGCAGTTCTCTATTACATTTTTCACAGTTTTTTATTCTTTTTGCAATAGTGCATCTCAGTGGATATATAATTGCATGATTAGAAAAAACTTTTTTATTTTAAAAAAATTCTCAAACTGTTTTTCTGACTTTTTCTAAAAATTATGAAGGTATTCATAGTTAATTTATTTTATATATATATATAAATATAAATATACACAATATATATTCTATCTATTTACCCATCTGTCTCTATAAGGTAGGAACAGGTTTGAAAGGACTGTTGTTTTGGTTTCTGCTCGATTATAGACTTCAGTAGAAGAGTCAGCCAGGTTGTTGGGCCTGTGGGAATAATCTTTCAAAACATTTTTACTTGGGGTACTTGCCTGGCTCAGTCGGTTAAGTATCTGACTCTTGATTTCCGCTCAGGTCCTGAGATCAAGCCCCGCGTCAGGCTCCCCACTCATTGGCGAGTCTGCTTGAGATTTCTCTCCCTCTCTCTCTCCCTCTGCTCTTCCCCCTGTGTGCATGCTCTCTCTCTCTCCTTCTCTCTCAAAATAAATAAATAAATCTCATTTTTTTTTTTACTTGTAACAAAAAGCCACGTGACATTATAGTCAAGTGCGTGAACTTTGGAGTTAGGCTACTTGGGTTTGAGTCACAATTCTACCTCTCAGTTTCGTAAGTGAGGGCAAGTTGTTTTAACTCTCTGTTTCCTTGACTGTAAAATGGGGGTTATAATAGTACTTACCTTGTAGAAATGCTATAAAGACTAAAATGAAGTAACACGTAAAGTACTTAGAATACTACCTGGTACTAGTTCTAAGTACCAGTTTTATAAGTACTAGTTGTTATTTTATTCTAGAACCCTTTTTTCATTTTCCTTCTCCTACCCCTCTCTCTGCCCCCCACATGCTCTTTGATACGTTCTTGAGCATTAGTTATACGGCTGAGATGAGCGTGAGTAAACACAGGCATACACACTTCTGTAGTGCAGGTGTTAATGGCATGAGAAAGTTCTTACACCAAGGGTTTTATGAAGGTGTTAATGGCCTTGTTTATAACTGAGAGTGGAATATAGGGAGGAGTGATTAGAAATGCAGTCACTGCATCAAATAAATTTTCCGCTAATATAGGACGGGCCTTACCATAGGCAACTTTAGTGTATTATTAAGGTATGAGCAGAACTGTACATCTCAAAAAGCCATTCTAGACTGAGAAGTTTGCTGATGTTAAAGAAGTGCAAATATATGCAATTAAAGGCTGAGCCATGGGGGAGAAGTGTTTGCTGACTCAGCCCAATATCCTGTTCCATCTGATTGCTATTATTTACAGCTCTTTGGGAAAAAAGGCCTCCTGCATGCCTTGAGATGGTTTTAATGATCCCATTGCTGGCCATCAGTCTGCATAATAAGAGTAACCTTCAAAGGCGTTTTCCCTGAGTTCTGAGATTCTGCAGGTTTTTTTCCTTACCCTCTTTACATTTCTGAAACGTATGTGTTTAGTAGAGGCTCCAAATTGTGCTCACCGTGCTTGATTGGATGCAGTTTTCCACTTTGGGTTTTAAACCAATTTGCAGATTTAGGAATCTGCAGGGGTAAATCTGCTCTATGCCTTCCTGAATGGAATACCTACGGCCTCCTTTAGCCAGATAATTCAGCACCCACCAAACTTTCCGGTTATGTTTTCCACGCTTATTTATAAATGAAAATTCCAAACCACATGTTTACCATTATTTTTAATATTATTAATTACAGAAACAATATTGTGAATCTGTCATTCATAGAAACTGTAGTAGGCAAGACAATGGTTAAGAGGAAATGAGATGTATATATCTATATGTATATCTGTAGAGAGAGAGCGCGCCATAAAAGTTGTGGCATGACTAAGGAGCCTGACAAGAACTTGTCTGGGAAAGTATAGGTTAATGCCAAATACCTAAGTAAATACCAAAGACTTCACGTAAATATTCACACATCCTGTATACATAATATCAGATATCCAGATGCATGAAGATATCTGCATAATGGATTGAGTTTTCTAGATTTTTTCTGATACTGATGTCGCTTAGAGGTAGACCTGACTCTAAAGGGTTACATTCCTTCTTGGAGGTCTCTAGTGCTCTCTTCTGTGTGTGTGACCTGAGGAGCTATTGGGGAATTAGAGACTTACCTGCATTATGCACTAGGTGGTCTCTGCTTCTCTACTTATCTTGGAATGACACCACCTCGAAGAATGGATCTTAGTGATCTAATAAGTTAATTCATCACAGATGGTAAACAACTGCCTACAGAGAATAATTTGATAATAATTTAAATAATTTGGAAGTGATATAAAAACATCTGGGGAAATTTGGTTTTGTTTCTAAAAGAAATTAAGAAAAATTTTGTGTTGTGTTACCTGGAGTCACCACTAACTGTGACCACACGAATGTTTCTTAACCAATCTGACCCTTGGTTCCTTCCCAAGTAAGCGGGGCATAACTACATCAATTATGGAGTTGTTATGAGGATAAGTAAGAAAATCTGTGTTAAAATGCTAGTCCAAGACCACGCATAGTAAGCTTCAATAATTGGTAGCTGTGGGCTGGTATTAGATACTTGGACTTATTGACAGAACTTTGAGATAGTGTAGTGTAACTGCACTCAATCACATAGCGACTGTGGCATGAGTGTTTGATGCTTTTTTCTCTTATTACTGCTGAGTAAAATAAGCTTTATTTTTAATAACTGGGACTTGAGGGTGCTCCATTCTGCAGTCTTCAGTTGAGAATGCTTGACTAAAGGGCTTCCCTCCTTGAGAGAGCTCAAGTTAATAGTTGATAGCCGTTAGTCTCTGCTGTCTAAAGGAATTTCTATCTGCTCCTAAAAGAGGTAAAAGAGACAAATGCAATGTTTTATTAGTTTGGGAAATGATTATTGAAGGTAATGCTTACTACTGCATGATTTGATTCTCAACTTGCCAAAGATTTTGAGGCATTTAAACTTCTAAGTAGCTTCCACCTATTAGACTTTTTCTATGTAAGTAATTATTGGGGGGAACCAATACCATATATGGTTAGATCACTTGTGTCTGCATTAACTCAGGATCACGTGCTGCTATATTTCAGGGGCCATGAAGGTTCAGAACATTGGTGGCCCTATTGTTAGGAAATAGACATGAATGAAATGTTGACACATTTCAGTCAGGATGGTTTGAACTATGGACTCCTGGACATTGATCCCAAGAATCCCAAGATGAGGGTTGGAACTTGAATTCTGAGTTTTCTTTCATGTTAGGAGACGGTGCAGAAAAAGAGGTGTCCTGTCAATCTGGAGACACCCTCTCATCACTCCTCCACCGGGAAGCACAGAAAAATGGGGTCTTAGAGAGGATCCAGTCTCGGGACAGTAACTACACAAATTATTTTAACAGAGAGCTTAATGAGAACAATTGTTAACTTCATATTAATGAACTGAAAATGCCAAAAATGAACATTATCGTGTCCCAGAAGTAGTCCCTTATCGGTAGGGCTATCTTCGTGTGTGTGAGACCCCTGTGTTTGCACAGGGTCTCAAATTTAGAAGGCCCCATGAGCGATTTAATGCTCTGCTGTCGCCATCTTGAAATTCTTAGTAATTTTTGAACAAGCGGTCCACATTTCCATTTTTTACTGAACCCTGTAAATTACGCAGTTGGATCCACCTGGAGGAAGCAGTGACCATTCTTAGGGGTAAGGAAACAATGGGAAGAGGTTGACATTATTAAACAGAAAATATTAGAGAAGGGGGCCTCTGAGGTATGGATGGTACCTGGTACTGGTATCTCTGAGTTCAGAGAAGGGACCCTCTGAGACCAGGACACTGAGAATGGGTGTCGGTCTGCTGGTGTTGGAGTCTTGGAAGGGCCATGACAAGACTGGTTCTAGAATCCCTGAGGTGGTACCACGAGGCTATTTCCTTGAGCCTTAGAACCTCGGACTTCTACTACTAGAGGGGATTGCCATTGCTCAAGGATGCTAATACGGCTGCAGCCCAAGAGGGGCAGGAAACAAGAGATTCAGGAAGCAGATAAGAGGAGCCAATGCCCTCTCTCTCTTCCAGCCGTTCAGTCCTCCCTTGTCCCCTACTGGCAGAATTTAACAGGCAAACCTTGGGGGCAAACCATCCCCTCGGGCTGCAGAGTCTTAGACCTGGAGTCACAAACAAAGACAGAAAGGTGAGTGTGAAGGGAGACCGTAGTGACTTTTACCAGCAGGGAAACACGAGGAGACAAGCACAAAATGCCTCGAATCTCTGTCCTCCCAGCTGCTTTTGCTGCAGCCTCTCTTGCACCTGCTTAGGCAGAACTTCTGATGGCTCAATGAACCTTCGGAAGACCCAGCCAACACGACCTTTTCACGTAGACCTTACAGTATTTGCAGCTGCATTCGCCCCGAAAACTTTATGATAAATCATGCAATACATCATTCCGGTTCAGACCGGTCGAGTCTTCAGATAGATGCCCGCATGTCAGAAAAAGTTAGGTAATACCTCATAGTGCAGAAGAGTGACTCTCCCTCCGAGTGCTTCCCGGAAGAAGCATTTGAAGTGGGCATCAGACTTTAGGCTCCTCGCTTCGTCTTCTCTCAGGTTCTGAGTTGTGTTTGTGGGTGAAATGGGGTAAACACGCAGTTGACATCTAGTACGGTCTTGCTGTGGTGGTGCTGGTTCTTTTCACTGTACTCAGGGAAAGGGAAGACTAGTATTTCAATTTAAATGACATCTTTTGCATTTAAGGATCAACGTTGCTACAGAAGAGGCCACACTCCAGGCGAGCGGGTGTGCGTGTTTGCGTCTGGCCCCCACCCCCTCGAGCTCGTCCAGGGCTTGCCTCCTGCCCTGGCCGCTGGAGCCGCAATGAGCAGTTCGGCTGCAATAGCTTTGGAGAGTTAATGAAAATCAGGTTCTGTGATGCTACTTTCCAAGACTAGCCTCCTCACCACACATTCCTTTTCCTGCATTTTTTTTTTTTTTTGAGTATACCATCATTGCTTGGTAGTAAATTCACCGAGTTGTACGACCATCGCCACAATTTTAGAACATTTCCATCACCTCAAAAAGCAACCCCGTCTTCCCTTTAGATATCACCCTCCAGTCTTTTCAGCACCCCTCACTCACCCCAGGCCTTGGTAACCACTAAGCTACCTTCTGTCTATATATTGTCTTATTCTGGACATTTCATGTAAGTCTACATTTTTTTGTCCCCACGAGTCCTTTGCCGAGGATTGAGTACCATGTTTCCCAACACACATATGTGTTAAAAGGAAAAGGTTTCATCAGAATAATGATGTCAGGCAAGGTAACTATATGAATCTAAACCTAAGCTTACCCTCCTAAGGCTAGTTTCTCCCCCTCTAGGGCTGCCTCCCTGACAATGCCTTTACAAGTCAGATAGGTCTGCGGTAGCTAAAGGGCCACAGTTACCCAACACGGAGAGGGGAGAGAGGAGGCCTGGGACAGGATCGCTTGGTTCGAGTGTTTGTAGACAAAGAACAAGTACAGTAATAGTTCATCTAATTGTCATTCATCGTCCATCCCAATCCAACGGTAGCGTAAGGCACCTTGTAACAGAATGTCAAGCCTTGACCTTGAGCAGTTCAGCCAGCCCCAGCTGACATGCTCAGCTTGAGCTGTCGTTCAGGGGACATGAAGACAGGCAGACAGGTTAACTTGATAGGCTTGATTTCAACATCATTGTTGGATCAAGGACAGACATAGCAAGGGTGCTGAATTCAGAGAAGTTATTTGCTTCCAAAATGCCAGAGGTGAGTTTACACAAAAATATCTAAGAGAGATCCATCTGTGAAATGCATTTTCTTCACTAAGTGCACGATTTACCACAAAGCATGCAAGAATAAAGCTACCCCTTCCTGCCGCTTGGCTTGTCTCTCTTTTTCATTTACCGGCGTGGATCCCCAAATTATATAGACATGTAGAGGCTTTGGTGCACTTCTGGAGAAGGGAAGAAAGGGACCCAGCTGAATCATCTTCCTAAACTACTGCATTATTTTACCCTGATGGTTTTAATTAGAGAAAAATAACTGCATTGAGACCATCTGCATATTCATAATGTGGAACATATGGCTGGTTTTCAGGATTTTGAAAAAAGAAAATGCACTAATAACCATGCTTCTTTCCATTCATTTCTCACATTCCAGGTTATTTCTTTGAGAAATAATATATTTGAAAAATCTGTTTACTCTTTACATGATCCAAATGTTCTTATTCCTTTAGGCCTCGTGTGTTGTGTCTGCTACTATTGTGCATTTCAGCAACAAATGCTAAAAAGAATATGGTTGTTTACGATTGCGAATGCCCCCTAAGTGGGTTCATAACACTTTGTAGATGTGTATTTACATCAACACATTGTCTTTTGTTAGGCATAAGTTCCTGGTGTTATATTTATGGGAAAGTCTTGTTAGAATTTCCTGAGAGCATGATAAGGGCTCAAACCAAGATGGGTGTGTGCTGTGTGTGCTCATGGACGCTTGTGTGTGCCTGTGAGCATGAGGGTGTGTATTGCAGGTAAGACATGACAACATACATCTAATTTGACCAAGTGAAAAAAATCAACGACTGGGAAAATGAAAATTACCAAGTCGATAGAAGGCAGTTTGGACTTAATGCCATTCTGGTAAGACAGTAAATAAGATGGATTGATTTTTAAATTTTAAATTAAGATTTTAAATTCTAAACGGAAGAAAAAGCAATTTCTATTTATAGAAGAAAATAGAAAACCGATAGAACTAGGTTTTTTGGTCGGCTTTTGGGTAGTCACTGGATCAATAAATCCAATTCCCAGGGTAAGATAACAAACAAGAAAACAACCAAAGAACTAGAACTGGCATAGCCACCTCAATAACAAAGCAGAAAAAGGTGTAAACACGGGGGAAGAAAAGATTAGGAAAGAAATGAAATTTTGCTCCTCTGAGACCAAGCTACCATGTTTGTAGAGCAAAGGTAAAAGAAAAGAAGGGAAATAAAATTCAGATGGCAGAGACATATATATTGCAAAGAATTGGAGGAAATCCACCTGCTCCCTAGGAGATTGTCCCTGAAGCACTCGCCCTGTGGGCGTGGTGTATCTTAGTTACTCTTGGTGCCCCAAGGAGCTTTCAGGCCTCCAAGGTCTCAAAGATACAATTTCTTTCTTCTGTGTTGCCACATTCTTTCAAGTGTACCTAGGGGTCTTAGGCACTTGGATAAAACAACTTAAAACTTTCTGCCCAGTTTACAGATGAAAAAAATGGACATATTTGGAGTAGGTATTGTTTATTAAAAAGGAAAAGCTTTCAAGGCAAGGATTGAAATAAACAAACAGCTTATATAGAAATTATGCGAGAGTCTACTGTTTTACGAACGGGAACAATCTAACACTTCCATTTATTCAGTGAGAGCATTGGAGAATTCCAGTATTTCACAAAATCTACTGAGATGACTCTTAGATTGGGAATGAGTTGCTTTTATGGGCATAGTGAGGGACTCCTTTTCAAGGAATTGACTTAATCTGAATTAATTCTGTCCTTTTCCCCCCATCCAGTTAGAACATCATACCTATGATTTTACCAATATCCTGTTTTGAAACAGACCGTACTAAATCCAAATGCCATAGCTTTTTAAATAGTAGAAAGAATGCCTTCTTTGTTTTCCCGATCATTTCATTTCTAGTGACGATGATACAAAGTTAACAATTTTCTTCATGTGGTTTTGAAATTCATTTTATATTTACTATCCTTGTATCTAGCAAAAATTCCCTTTGCTTTCTTCTGTACTGCAAATATCAAACTTTTTCACAATAAACTCAGCCTGGTGTTCCTTGTGCATACATTTATCTTGGATACAAGCAGTGTAATGTAAGTATTCTTTATGCTCTGGGTACCACATTGTTTTATTCGTCCTTTTATTTAGGACTTATTTTTTTCTGTCCGTTTTCTAGTATCATGGAACTCGCTTATAGCTGATAAAATCGTCCCCGTTCTCTGTCAGGGAACAGAGTATGCTTAGATGTAGCAATGCCACGTGTTAGTAAAATATGGACTGTTGGATCAGTGTGAACTCTTTCTAAACTCTGTTTTGGATTCGTGCCAATCCAGAAGTGATCATGGAATAGAAGATATTCATCAATAACTGTTTTTCTTTTCTTAGTGACTTGTGATAAAACATGATAGTTCTAGCTCTGTGCATTTGACAATTCCTCAAAAACCTCAGTCAAATCATTATTCAATATGAAGTGACCCCAAACATTTCGAATAAATTTTCCTTTTCTTTTATTGCGGTAAAATATATGTAACATACAATTTACCATCTTAACCATTTTTGAGTGAACGGTTCGGCAGCATTAGTACATTCACACTGTGGGCAACCGTCACCACCACTCATCTCTAGAACTTTTCACCATCCCAAACCGAAGCTCTGAACCCAGTGAACCACAGCTCCACATCTCCCCAGCCCGGCCTTGGTCACAGCTATTGTACTTTCTGTCCCTGTGACTTTGACTATCCTAGGGACTTCATCTAAGTGGAATACTACAGTATTTGTCCTTTTCTGTAAATTTTCCCTTTTTGAATGATATTGCAGTATGAAGGAGATGCCTTGGACCCCTAAAATGGCTCCTTCACTTTCCAGGCAGCAGAATATGGTAGGAGATCCATGAGGGTTTCCCCATTAGCCCCAGGAAGGGTATGCTTCAATTAACTTCATGAAAGACAAATTCATCTCACATACTACCAGACTCATAGAATATATCACACTCATATGAGAATACTTTTAAGTTCTTGGGAGTCAAGGATATAAAAATATATTGAAGTAATAAATTAACTGACAGTATTCCCTCGAGTGTGTGTGTGTGTGTGTGTATGTGTATTCTCATAAAGGAAAGGATTTTGCTTGGTAACATTAATAGCTAATCTCCAGGGGCACCTGGTTGGCTCAGTCAGTTAAGCATCTGCCTTCCACTCAGGTCATGATCCTGGGGTCCTGGGATCAAGTCCTACACTGGGCTCCCTTGCTCAGTGGAGAGCCTGCTTCTCCCTCGCATTCTGCTGCTCCCCCTGCTTGTGTGTGCTCTCTCTCTCTGTCAAATAAATAAATAAAATTGTGAAAAAAATAACGAATCTCCATAAGCCATATCAGAATTTACAAAGAACTTTTTCACAGACACTTTCCTGTGAAACAGCAGCCTTGAAAAGGTCAATGTTCACTCCCGTGTTTAGATGCTGCTGTTCAGGCTCGTTGAGATTCACTCCCTTGCATTCACAAGGCAAGTGAGTGGTGCTGCTGGGGCCCTGAGTGTAGTTCCCATTGTGTTGGCCCCGCACCCCTCCATTTCGCTAATGACCTCCCAGTGGCACCGGAAGCTGTGCCAGCGTGTGGGGTCCCAGTCCGGTGCACTTAGCAGCCCAGGCAGTGCTCTCCTTCTTTTCATTTGACCTTCTGAGAGCTCTTTCCCTGCGGCCACCGCTCTGCTACTCCCTCTAAGGACCGGCGCTTGACCTACACATCGTGTGATTCCGGGAGGGTCAGATACTTCCCAGGTCTAGCAAGGAGCTTCTCCCAGGCCGCTACACTCGAGGATCGGGATTTCTTTGGTCTCACCAAAACTGGGTCACATTACAGATAGTGGGGGAGACAGTTGAGACTAGTTGAAGATGGCAGCCGACCAAGTTCTGTCGCTGGCAACAAAAGTGGAAAACGGCTTATGCAAAAGTCCAACATGAAATTGCAGACAATTAAAATAATAATAAAAAATGCTGCCAATGGTATTTTAAAAAATGCTCAAAATTGAAGGAGCATAGCATAGGGCATCTTGGTTTTGCTTGGTAATCTCTCAGCTCTGTGTGTCTGGTCTGTGGAGGAAACAAGGCAAAGGGAACGAGATACCAAGCAAAAACCTCGCCTCTGTGTTTTCTTAACTCTTGGAGCCTCACATCCCCAAGAGAATTGTCGGAGTGGTTTTTAAATTTAAAAAAAAAAATGTAGCTTGGCAGGGCTGTGGAGTGTTTTATTTCTTAAGCCCTTGCCGGCCGTAACCATCGACAGACCATCTTCTGCTGGTCCTGCAACGCTGCCAAAGCGGGGAAATGGGTTCTGTTGTGCGGATTCATCTCTCCCTGCTTCTCATTTGCTCCTATTTTCCGTGGCACTTTGATCCTTTCTCCTTTTCCACTCCAAATTGGTCCCTGTATATCCTGTGCCAATTGGCATGCCTCTATTAAAGAAGTGCTTTGCTAATAATATCCTAGCTGTTCTGACTTCCCCTCCAGCGTCCCTTCCACCCTATCTGGGTAGACTCTTGGCTGCCCTGAATCCTGCTGCCGGATCTCGCTAGTACAAGACTGCTTAGCTTTACCTTCTTTACCTTATGTATAGACGTACGAAACACCTTTGTTCCAAAGAGTTTAAACGTTTTCAAAAGTTTTTCTTTTATATTAGATAACATTTCATTTTCACAATTTGATAAAAAGAGAAGCATTCGGAATTTAGTCTCATTTGTTAATGTCGCCTACTGCACTGAGGCTAGTTGAAATACAGTTTTTAGTTTGAAAAAGTAAATCGGATCAAGAGATACCCTAATAGCGTGGCCCAAAGCCTGTCCTTCTAGCCCGCTGTGCTCTCCTGCAGTAGTAGGCTTTTCCAGGCTTCTACTCTGCATCAAAAAGGAGCGGAAGATTCCACTTGCCTCCTGGCATTAAAATGCAACAGTTCATGAATCTATAAAATAAGGAGCAAGCTTGGAATGTTGCCTGAGGACTCCTAGGACTCACATTTCAGATGCTCCTGGCTGTGTGTTTCTAGAAATCAATTTCCTCATTAGTCCTCTTTCAGCTTATTTTGAAATTCGGCCTCTGGATTTTTTTCTGTCTCCTTTTCCCCTGCAGGCTAGTTCCCCATGTTTGTTTCTAGAAGTCAGCAGCTTCTATGGGCGCTTTAAGACAAAGCTCTATCAGCCACTGAGAGCTATATGTGGCACACAAGTAAGGGAATGTCACAGAATAGGCATTGCGCTTCTGTCCTTTCCTTTCTTTTTTAGCCCACTGAACCCTTGTCAGGCATAAATGTGATTTCTGCGTTCTGTTTGAATTAGGTGGCTTGTTTACATGAATATTTTATCATTATACACTAACTTTATCTGGAACATGATTTTTTAAAGAGTTCTGTTTGCGTAAGGATGTTTTTATTATGCCCTAGGCCTCATTTCTCTATGGAAATGTGCTTTTAGTGTTATAATAGAAGTCTATTGGAAAACAGGATTAAAATAAAAGCACTTCATTTTGAAAGCAACTTTTCAATAATACTGTGTCTAAGGCCTTGATAAGGTTTTTAGGCTTTTACTATTTAGTAAGGTAAGTTATAGTTTGAGAGAACACTCTTATACCCCACAGAGGCAGCACACCTCTGTGTTTCATAAAGGAAGATGTCTAGGCCTTCAATTAGGCAGCTCTGGACTTTAATCTCATGCCGCCCCTCAGCTGAGCGATATTGGATAAGTCATTTCACCTCTTTGAGCCTTTGCTTTTCACCTGTAAGGTGAGGGCAATACTAATCACTTCCTGAGATTAGAGCTAAACACCATCTAGCTCCCAGGAGGCACTGAACAAATGGCATTGGGGTGATTTTCTATTAGGAGAGGAGAGAGATTCCAGTTCTTCTAGCCTCAGGGGTACCATATATTATTTTTCTTTTGGACTTGAAGTAAGAATTCAGTAGGCATGATTGTGCAATGTAGCTATCATTTTAATAAATTTGTCTTTAAGTAGTTTCCCTCATACCTAAACCCAGCCTTTTATCATATCTTCAGCCTCAAAAATTAAAGCCCGTCCGTGAATTATTCGATCCTTTTTTTTTTTTTTCCAAGCTGAACAGTGCTGCTGCGCTTCTGGTATATAGTTGAAATCTCCATCATATAAGTCATTTTACTTCTCTGCTGGTTTTCTAATTTGAATCATGAACACTTCTCTTTCTCTCTCCTTCCCTCTCCTGGGCTTTTCTTTCTTCCTTTCATTCAACATGTATTTCCTGAGGGTCCGTTACTGGCCTGACACTATTCTAGGTCCTAGGGATACAGCAATAAACAAAGTAGGAGGCCTTCTTTAAATGAGATGCTCAGAGAAGGCCTTTCTGAGAGGGTAGCATTCAGGCTAAGCAACCTTGTTAATATGACATTTGTAACATCATCCTATTTCGTTACCTGAACCAGAGGCTTCTGAAATGCTCCGGCTTCTCAAGCCATGTCTCAGGCTTTTGTGGTTACATTTTCCAGACCTACACAGCCACCTGGCTTCGTCTAACACCATCATGAGTTCCATTAGAGGTTGTTGGGAGGTCATATGTGCCAAAGGTGGCTGTACCCACTTTTTCCTATAAACCCTCCCTCCCGAACTTCTCAACACGGACTGAGAAGTCACTAGTGAGTGTTCAACACGGACTGGGAAGTCACTAGTGAGTGTTCAACACGGACTGAGGAGTCACTAGTGAGTGTTCAACACGGACTGAGAAGTCACTAGTGAGTGTTCAACACGGACTGGGAAGTCACTAGTGAGTGCTCAACACGGACTGAGGAGTCACTAGTGAGTGCTCAACACGGACTGAGGAGTCACTAGTGAGTGCTCAACACGGACTGAGGAGTCACTAGTGAGTGCTCAACACGGACTGAGGAGTCACTAGTGAGTGCTCAACACGGACTGAGGAGTCACTAGTGAGTGCTCAACACGGACTGAGGAGTCACTAGTGAGTGTTCAACACGGACTGGGAAGTCACTAGTGAGTGCTCAACACGGACTGAGGAGTCACTAGTGAGTGCTCAACACGGACTGAGGAGTCACTAGTGAGTGCTCAACACGGACTGAGGAGTCACTAGTGAGTGCTCAACACGGACTGAGGAGTCACTAGTGAGTGCTCAACACGGACTGAGGAGTCACTAGTGAGTGCTCAACACGGACTGAGGAGTCACTAGTGAGTGCTCAACACGGACTGAGGAGTCACTAGTGAGTGCTCAACACGGACTGAGGAGTCACTAGTGAGTGCTCAACACGGACTGAGGAGTCACTAGTGAGTGCTCAACACGGACTGAGGAGTCACTAGTGAGTGCTCAACACGGACTGAGGAGTCACTAGTGAGTGCTCAACACGGACTGAGGAGTCACTAGTGAGTGCTCAACACGGACTGAGGAGTCACTAGTGAGTGCTCAACACGGACTGAGGAGTCACTAGTGAGTGCTCAACACGGACTGAGGAGTCACTAGTGAGTGCTCAACACGGACTGAGGAGTCACTAGTGAGTGCTCAACACGGACTGAGGAGTCACTAGTGAGTGCTCAACACGGACTGAGGAGTCACTAGTGAGTGCTCAACACGGACTGAGGAGTCACTAGTGAGTGCTCAACACGGACTGAGGAGTCACTAGTGAGTGCTCAACACGGACTGAGGAGTCACTAGTGAGTGCTCAACACGGACTGAGGAGTCACTAGTGAGCGGGTGGGTGTGATGGTTAAGTTTATGTGTCAACATGATTGGGCCACAGGGTCCCCAGATATCTCGTTAAACATTATTTCTGCCTGTGTCTGTTAAGAGGGTTTCTGGATGAGATTAGCATCTGAATCTGCAGACTGAGAAAGCAGATTGCGCTTCCTCATGTGGGCGGGTATCATCCAAGCCGCTGAGGGCCGGAATAAAGCAAAAAGGTAGAGCAAGGGAGAATTTATTCTCTGCCTGACGGCTTGAGCCGTCATACTGGTCTTCTCCTGTCCGCGGACTAGAACTTACATCCTTGGTTCTGTTCTCAGGCCTTTGGACTTGAAAGCCACTGGCTTTCCTAGACCTTCAGCTTGCAGGAGGCAAATCACAGGACTTCTCAGCCTCCACAAGTGTGTGAGTCAAGTACCTCTCTCTCTCATATGTATGTATGTGTAATATGTATATTACCAGCTTCCTTTATGCCACATTGATGGGAATATGATCCAGACTTGGACAATTCTAGTACTTTACATCCTATGCCTTCACCATCTGATAAAATCCTATAAAATGGACATTACCATAATTTAGAGATGTGGAAACAAGGTCAGAGACATTATGTAAGCTGCTCAAGGTCATCAGCTGATAAGAGGTAAGGCCCAATTTAATGCCTATGTTCTCCACACTGTTCCATGTTACTATTATATCATAATGCTTATTTTAGAGAACACAGCTATTGCTTTAAATCCTATAACCAAGATAATTAACAATGCTTCTTTTCTAGCTACCTGATACCTTATACATTTAGCTGAAACTCTCATTAACTGAAAGATAAAGTTGAATCAAATACTCATGAAAAAATGAATGTGAACAAACTTTAAACAGTATAACTTTATTAATGTAAAGAGGGGATTATAAAGCAATGGCAATGGCTGTATGTTATTTTTGTTTGCTTACCATCTCTCCCTTTAGGAAATTACCCTACTCCCCATGTGGTTCTGAACATATTTTCAGTCAACTCCTCTGGCACCCAAGTGCCAGCACCCGCAGCTCCCTTTCTTCCTTGTGATGAAAATGTGACCCAAGTTTGGACAATTCTTATGCCCTAGGCTAAGTGATGCCTCTGAAGAGTGAAATCACGACTCACGGAAGGCCAGTGAAATCACGACTCACGGAAGGCCATTGAAATTTTTTGCCAGGACTGATATATAGCCGTCAGGAAAGGAAAATTCATTTTGGTTGAAGGACATACATTTCTACCTACAGTAATCATTTTTCTGAAACATAAACTCTGCAACATAAGATATATATACGTACATATGTACACAGAATACACACCACACACGCACACACACAATCTTTTTCTGTCTCTCTCTTTCTCTGGCTACAAACCTAAACATATTCTGATTAATAGGGGCATTTCAAGAGGCCATAAAAAGAAGCGGAATCTAGGGGTTATTTCCTGAGCTAATGAGAAAACATGAGGTCCAGAAAGTCTAAATACATGCCTAGATTCATGGATCCAGGGTTAAAATTTAAATCAGCACTCATGATTCTTGTTTTGTAGTTGTTTCTATCACACAACACTGCCTCAATCTTTCAGAGGTCCACCAAGTTTGCCTGCTTGATAGGAGGGGTAGCAAGCATTTACCATATTCAGGGAGCCATGAGAAATGTTACAAGCAAAGGATGATCCCTGATCTCATCGAGTTAAAGACAAACCATAAAACCTGTTCTTGTGCCTGTTATTTCCGGGCATTCCCAGGGCCCAGGATAGGATCTAACAATATGATTTAATACATCAATTTTAAATCAATGATTTTGTTTGTTTATTTGTTCTTGAAAGAGGATGTGATGTTATTACAGGAGGCCAGAACATTACTGAACCAGTATCACTGAGAGCCTACTGTGTCTCAGGTGTTCTGCTGGAAAGTAGAAGGTAATGCTGATGACACTGGATTTGATTTCTGCTCTCATGTAGATTACATTCTTGCCTAAAGGTGGACATTGTGCTTCTTGACACGTCATTTACATACGTACATAATAAAAGTCCGTACGTTGTATTTGCATATGTCATACAATCCTATGAGCTAGTTACTGGTTATAGTCCAGGTTCCAACACTAAGGTTGCCCCCCTTCACCACATGGTTATAAGGCGTGGCAGCATCAACAGTTTCTCAGTCAGCATTCCTGCAGGAATCCAACAAAATCTGCCTGCTGCTGTTTTTTGTTATTATGTTGATATCTGCATTAGCAGTGGCAGTTCTGTATTCTTATCCTTTTTTTTTTTTTAAAGATTTTATTTATTTATTTGACAGAGATAGAGACAGCCAGCGAGAGAGGGAACACAAGCAGGGGGAGTGGGAGAGGAAGAAGCAGGCTCATAGCAGAGGAGCCCGATGTGGGGCTCGATCCCATAACGCCGGGACCACGCCCTGAGCCGAAGGCAGATGCTTAACCGCTGTGCCACCCAGGCGCCCCTGTATTCTTATTNCATAACGCCGGGATCACGCCCTGAGCCGAAGGCAGATGCTTAACCGCTGTGCCACCCAGGCGCCCCTGTATTCTTATCCTTTTTTAAAAAAATATTTTATCTTATTTATTTGAGACAGAGAGAGAGAGAACATGAGTGGGGGGAGAGGGCCGAGGGAGAGGAAGAAGGAGAAGCAGACTCCCCACTGAGCAGGGAGCCTGACGACTTGAGTCTCGATCCCAGGACCCTGAGATCATGACGTGAGCTGAAGTCATACGCTTAACCGACTGAGCCACCCAGGTGCCCGTGCATTCTTACCCTTTAAACAACAATTTTGGAAACCTTCACTCAGATGACTGACCACCCTGCTGCCCACAGTGACCCCAACTTGGATCTAAGTCAATCCTTTTCTCTTCTGTGCCAGCTGTTAGGTTACAGAAAAGGAGACCCATCAAATTTATGTACTTCACGCTCATGTAGTATATTTCTACTGAGGAATTCAAGGCACTCTGGATTTTTTATTACTTTTAATTTAAAATAACCTTGAGCTTTAAGACAGAAGAGGTAGTTTTCTTGCCTACTAAATGGAGCAGACTAAGCCCAGAGGACCTTACCTCATTCCTGAAAAAGGGCACCGAAGCCAGATGCTTGCACATCCAGGAGGTGACAGTGATGATACAGCTTGCAGGTCCAGAAATTCTACAGTGGAAATGCTAACAAAACATACTATCTCTCCATTTATTTTTTAATTAGACATTCAACTTTACGCACATGCGGCCTAAGGAAATATGACCTGCCTGAACTACATTCTTTTTTTTTAAATTTTTTAATTTAACTTTATTTTTTTTTTGATGTAAAGTTCGATGATTCGTTAGTTGCGTATAACACCCAGTGCACCATGCAATACGTGCCCTCCTTACTACCCATCACCAGTCTATCCTATTCCCCCACCCCCCTCCCCTCTGAAGCCCTCAGTTTGTTTCCCAGAGTCCATAGTCTCTCATGGTTCATTCCCCCTTCTGTTTACCCCCCCTTCATTCTTCCCTTCCTTCTCCTACTGATCTTCCTATTTCTTAAATTCCATAAATGAGTGAAACCATATGATAATTGTCTTTCTCTGCTTGACTTATTTCACTTAGCATAATCTCCTCTAGTCCTGTCCATTATGCTGCAAATGTTGTGTAATTGTTCTAATGGCTGAGTAAAATTCCATTGTATATATGGACCACATCTTCTTAATCCAGTCATCTGTTGAAGGGCATCTTGGCTCCTTCCACAATTTAGCTATTGTGGACAATGCTGCTATGAACATTGGGGTGCATATGGCCCTATTTTAATCCATTTTATTTAAGAATTTTCAACATTGACAGCTCTTCTAGAAAATCATCCAAGGACAGGACACAGAACTGCACTGAACAACATTCTTATGGGTGGCTAACAGACATTAGAAATTCCAGCCTTCTTTGTGACATCCCAAGCTCACTGGTGAGCTCTGCTTCCGAGTCTTCCTACAAAGCCCAACACAGGCTCAGTTCATGTTGTCAACTGACCGGCTTCTGTTCACATAACCACACTTACAGTGCAGTAACAGAAAAGAACACACACCATATGGCATTCATGGTAGTTGACAAAGGGGTGGAAGGAATACAAGTATCGTTTCACTCAACACATTCAACTAACATGGGTTATGTAAGAACAAAACTCACTTAAAGTCTTCGAACAGTTGTGGATGTCCTTCGACTGCAAAAAACATTTGTACATTATTTGCTATCTTTGCTGTCTGCACACTCACCAAAGCCACAGGCTTGAGAGACACATGTTGCCAAGCTGAAAAATATCCATTATGCACCATCAAGTCTCTGCACAGGCTCTCTCCTTTTCTTGTTCATACTAGCCTTTCATGCCTTGGTGCCACCTTCAATCGCAGACAAAATTTCAAAACTTCCAACAGCCTTCTGGTTCCATATCACAGCCTTGTGTTCATAGCATTGATACAACACCATGAAATAAAGAGTAGAGGATAAAAATGGGACACCCACTGTCAAAAATGCAGCAAGCTGTCAAATTCTTGAATGAGAAAGCATATAGACAGAAATATCCCTATGGCAGAGTATTCACAGCACTACTTTCAATGAAGTGCTTCTTCCATAAACATTTGAAATGAGATGAACTGCAGAGATTAAATGAAGTCTTCATATTTCATTTTTGCATATGAAGGGAGACAAGTGTTAAAAAACAAAAGCAAAACCGAAAGAACTAAATACTGTGACGCCATGATCTCCAAAAAAGATTTGTTCTAAAGAAAAAAATGCATATGGTAGGGTTCAAATTAAGTCAAGGAGAAAAGGTGGGGTGCCTAGGTGGCTCGAGTGGTTAAGTGTCTGCTTCTTGATTTTGGCTCAGGTCATGACCTCAGTGTTATGAGATCAAGCCCCACATCAGCTTTGCGTTCAGCAGTTCAGCAGGGAGTCTGCCTGAGATTCTCTCTCTCCTTCTCCCTCTGCCCCTTCCCCTGCTTGCACACGTGCATACACGTGCATTTCCTCTCTCTCTAAAATAAATAAATAAATAAATAAATAAATAAATAAATAAAGTCTTTAAAAAAAAAGACAAGGAGAAAACCTAGTTCTGATCCATGGTGTCCATTTCGAACATGCAAAGAATTCACTTGACACGTGCAGGGACAAAATATTATGGGAGAAACCTTTCGATATCAATTGTAGTGTGTTGGTTTTTACCAATCAGGCAAACAGCAGTTCACTTTTAAACACTCAATATTTCTTTTTTTTTTTAAAGATTTTATTTATTTATTTATTTGACAGAGATAGAGACAGCCAACGAGAGAGGGAACACAAGCAGGGGGAGTGGGAGAGGAAGAAGCAGGCTCATAGCGGAGGAGCCTGATGTGGGGCTCGATCCCATAACGCCGGGATCACGCCCTGAGCCGAAGGCAGATGCTTAACCGCTGTGCCACCCAGGAGCCCCTAAACACTCAATATTTCTATCCTTTATGTAACAACACTTATAAAATTCCTTTAGCTTTTCCTCTTTTTCTAAAGAAAAAGGCCAAAAATACGGCTGAATATACTCCAACTGAACAAACCAATTTTGAAAATTCTTTGTACATATGTATTACAATATACTTACCATGTGTTTAGAAAAATTTGAATTCCCACTACTGTACACCAACCCCACTGTCTACATTCTCCAGCCAGAAGATTTAGAATCCACACTTGAGCCAAAGCCTCCCTTAAAACCGCTGCCTGACCTTGCCTTTGATGCAGACACCCAACCCATTGCCGCACCTGAGTTAGAACTGCTACAGGAGTTATTTCCAGAACCAAAAGCCTGATTTGGCTCCCTTTGCATGTTACCTTGGATTTGGTTATTACCTGATGGACCTGGTGGGTTCTGCTGACTGCCTAACATGCCCCCCACACCCCCGCTGCTTGGCAGTGCTGCCTGAGCACTTAGTGCTTAGCGCCGAAGTTCACCCCTCCACCCATATTGCTACCTTGATTGTTTCCCAAACCAGCTCCCACCTTCTACTGTTACCAAGTCCACCCTGATTCCCAAAGCCACCTGGGTTACCACCAGGTTTTCCACTTCTGTCTGTGCATTGCTCTTGTGCTTAGGTTCAGCATTGGATATGTGAATGCTGATTCCTGTAATGATGGAGTCCTCTCTAGAAAGGGACTGGGCAACTCGATCATCTGCAAATGTAGCAAAGGCAGAAGACCTGAATGGTTTGGGAATAAAGACAATGACCACGTCCCCGTCCTGGCAAAAGAACTGCCGCGTCTCATCGGCACTCATGTCCTCAGTACGAGGCCCAACAAACACCCTCCTGCTTCTCAAAGTCTCACCTGGGCTTTGTTTAGAATTAGGAAGTTTACTGTGATACCATTGTCCATCGATCCTGTGCTGCTGTGACATTCCTTTCACCTGGGTTTCATATTTGTCACAATGAACAAAGCCAAGCCCCTTTGAATGACCAGTTTTAGTATCTTTCTTGACCTAATCCATAAGAAAGTCTCCAAAGATACTAAAATATTCTTTTAGATCTGTTCAGTTGTTTTCCATGGAAGACCCAACATTATTAAGTCAGGTGTTTTCTGGACAGCTCTTTTTACTTTCACTGCTGATGAAGTATCACTCTCATCCATTTTTCTTTTGTCATCTTCGGGATAGTCGACAACATATACCAGATTTCCCAGCCAGCCTCAGGGGCATGCAGAATTTCTTCTACTGCTGGATACCTTTCATACACTGAGACACTGGGTTCCTGGAGCACTCCCATATGCCTCTGGAAACTGGGCTGTAAGTACAGAAAGCAGCACTGTTCCATCAACTTCTGATGATATTTCAATGCGTTTATCATTCTCATCTTCAGTTACCTGAATATATTCAGACATCTTATTTTTCCACTAGACCACTGCTAGGAAGCCTGGCAGGGAAACTGAAGCAGCAAGGGACCCAAGAGCATCCTCACTACCTCTTTACTCCTACTGTAATTTCCCGTTTGTATATATATTTCTAATAAGATCCTGCTTCTGCCCCATCCCATTCCTACCCTACTAGCCTGTGAAATTGCTCAAGGTGGGAACCAAAGCATTCATCGTTGCATGCCTGACACTCTAAGATATTGTCGGACTCTCAATAAATGCCCACTGGATGACCAAGTGCTTCCTGGATCCCTAGCCAATAGCTGAGGTCTTTATCAGCCTGGGAAAACTTTTCTGGAATCATGAGGCTTGCTCGTTGGCCTTGAGTCCTTACTATGGACTCATCCCTCAAATCAGACTGTGCAGAATGGGGCCAGATTAGAGAAGATCCAGCTTTACCATTTCCTCATGAATGTTATGGTATGCCAGCGTTGGGGCTACTATGAGAGACTTAACTTTGGTGTGTCTCGGTGGTCTGCATCCATTTATTTCTGGATGACTTCCCCATCTTCATGGGCCCATTGTTGAATGCCCAGCAGACCCTGAAGTCAGAGACGTGTAAATTATAAGATAAACCTCCAAATGCCATAGATGTTCCCATCTTTATGCCCACTTTTATATTGTATCTTCCTAGAATGCTCTCCACTGACTTCTCTCTTTAATTAAACCCTACAAATCCAAATTTCATTTCAGGTTCTAGCTCCTTTGTGAAGTTTCTTTAACCACCTAAGCTTATATTAATCCCCTCTCCTTTGCACTTCTTTTAGTTTCTAGACTCCCAAACTGGCTCTTATCTTTCCTTTGTGTTGTCAGTTTCTTTCTGCATATCTATGCTGTCTTCTCCATAGGATTATCAGATTCTCCGGGGTGAGTGTTTTCACTTGGGAATGCCTAAATTCAGAACATGTGGGGACCTCAGTGACATAAGCCACAAGAGGGCGGAGGGTGGGAATGGCAGAACCAGGTCAGAGATGAATGGGGAGAAGTTGACGTGTCTATAGAGAGCTCTCAGGAGCCTTGGGGCTGGCCAGTGCTCTAGGTCCCAGCCATATGGGGAGATCAGAGGTGGTTCATGCCAATGCCGGGGTCAGGAGGCCAATCTTCTGTGTGGAGCGAGACGATGGGAGGGGACTCTGGGCAGCAGGACTGTATCGTGGCTCCAGTTAAACAACACTCTCCTAATAGGAAGCCTGTCAGGTTGTATGAGTAACAAAGGCTCTGGCAAAATCTAGGTAGAGTGAGAAGAAAGTCTCCCAGATCTGTAAGAAACGGGATTGGGCTAGCAGGTTGAGGCAGAAACCCAAACAATATGGCGGAGGCAAGGAAAGGGTAGGGGGAGGAGGAGGAAGAGAGAGAAAAGGAGGAGGGGAGACAGGAAAGGGAAATGAGGAGAAGGTAGAGATGCTAGCAGTTAGAGAGAAGAGAAGAGAGAAATAGTCAAAGAGGAAAGAAGAGAAAGAGAAGAGGAGGCAAATGGAAGTAAAAGAGAGGAAAGAAGGAAGACAAGAAGAAAGGTTAGAAGGGGAAAAGCAAAGAGAGGAAAAGGAAATGGGAAGGCTTATCCGTGCACACCACCTGCCTAAACAGTCCAACCGACAGTCATGCTAGGAGGGTGGGTCAAGTTGCATTTTATCTCTCTAAAGTCACTGTCGGCCTTTAACTCCCAAATAGAGATTTTGACATGGATAACTGTCATTTTTGGAGAGTGTGAAGAAAAGCATTTTAAGAAAATTTGGTTGTGTTTAATTTGCATTCACTCTACATTCCACATTATGTATACATTATCTCACTAAGTGCACATGCCATATATTATACATGTATTCTTCATTGGACACAAATGCGGTGTGATTGCTATACACATGCAGCTTTGAAACTGATTTTCTGACTACCTCACTATACCAGCCGCTAACCACATTGTGACCAATAAGCCTGAATTCCTGTGTGCAGTCCTGGGTTGGCCTCAGTTCCAGTCACAGCCTGCTTGTAGGTTGGAGGCTGCTGAAGCATTCCTGGGCCTCTTTAGAACTGGCTTATCTCTGAACGGTGTCCAGATGGTTGAGAAAGGTGGTCATGATGCAGTTTTAACATCCAAGTAAGGACAGCATCAAGAGTCATTCATTCCCAGTGCCCTAACATGTTAGCTATGCAAGCAAAATAATTCTTGGGTGTACCATGAGGCTGCCAGGATGGAGAGATGAGCACTTAAGATACTATCTACAATTTCTTTTATTTGTATTATTATTGGTGCAGTGCTTACATTTTCCCGTGCAGTCTCTGCTTGATCTTCACAGATGCTCACAAGACTGACAGAGCAGGCGTGATAACCTTGCTGGACTACTGAGGAAGTAGAATTTGGCTAAGGTGATAACGAATGCACACAGGGAGCCCCTAACGTCCTCAGTTGCCTACTTGAGTGCTGTTTGTACTCCTGTGAATAGCCCGGCCAAAGAAAAATGATTATTTCTATATCATTTTGGAATGGCCACAAAATAATATATGGTATGCCCTGACAAGCTCCTGGTAAATGACTTTGCAGCTGTATATTGCTTGATAGACTTTAAAATTTTTTAGTTTCAGCTAAGGTTTATTTCTGTGCTCTTTCTCCCTTATCTGTCAAAATTGGGAAAATAATCCTCAAAATTTTAAGGCTAAAGGGCCACTGGGACCAAGGGTTTAAAATAAAACTGGCTTCAAAACTGCTTTCCGTTTTATTAGTGTGTGTAAAACTGACATTGGGTGGTGATTGTGTGTGGCTTTGAGAATTATCCCTTGTTGAAGTGAAAAGATAAGGCAGTAAATCCAGGAGGAGAATCAGGACAGCCAATTTCTAGCTTGCTCTGTGACTCTTGACAAGTCATTTAATATCCATACCTTGTTATCTCCTAAACACAAACTAGGGCAAATGCCAGGGCAGGAGGGACATGGAGCATTGGGATGACCAGCTATCATGTATCTAACATATATTGAAACCGTTCATGCAGGAGAAACTTCCCCACATACATATCAGAATGTTGGATGGAATGGTTCATAGTTCAGATCCCTTTAGGGGGAAACCATTGAAGGCATTGATATGGGGTGTTGTACACCAATTTGTATTCACTCGCTGCTTTGGGGGCTTGGTGATTTTACTAGGGGACATACTGTGAGCATAGCTACTGTCTCTGATAGATGCATATTAATTCTCCTCCCGTGGCCTCCAAAAGATTGTGGAAGAAAATATGGAGAAATTACTTTGGATTCAACTCAGACAAAAGTTTTTCTTACAAAAGGCCTACAGTCAAGCACTGGCTGCAACTTGATGAGGCCTTTACTGAGGTGTTTCTGGCATGTTTTAAATGTGTGAAACCTGAGGGAACGGAGAAATGTAAGTCTAAAGAGATCATATCCATGTATTTCTTCATCAATTTGGTCATGATGCTTAACACCCTTAAATAAGGATTTTATATAATTCCCTTGAGAAACAGAGTAGCCTCTTGACCTTCCACAATTTTAGAGATCCTTCGAATAATCACTTTAGGATAAAATTTGCTCAGAGACTAATTCATATTTCAAATTTATGGTGCTCCTTTCTATTGATTTTCACTCCCTAGGTGATCTCATCTGGTATCATGGCTTTAAATACCATCTATGTGCTGACATTCCCATATTTATATCTCTGGCCTAGACCTTTCCTCTGAACCCCAGGTAATATATCCAGTTGCCTGCTTCACACCTCCACTTGGTGTCTAAAATCTTCTCAAGCCTAACATGTCCACAACAGAATTCCTCCCCCCCCAAACCTGTTTTTTTCCAAAAGCTTCTTCAACTCTGAATGGCAACTTCATTCTTAAGTTACTCAGCCCAAACACTTGGAATTATTCTTTATTCTTTACTATCTCACAGCCCATATTCAGCTCCTCAGCAATTAAGCCGATTGACTTTTCAAAATGTATCTGGAATCTGATCACTTTTTGCCACCCTCCCACCACCTGGGCTGGTCGTAATCCCTATCACCTTTCCTCTGAGTTATTATAACAATATTCTAACTGTCTCCATGTCTGTTAACACTGTAGAGTTTCCTGTGTGATCCCTTTAAAATGTAAATCAGATTATGTCACCCTTCTCAAGCCTCTGGAATCTTCCCAACGTATGGACAGTAAAACAAAAGCCCTTCAAATGACCTACAAATTCTACAGTACCTACAACCTCACTTCCCCATCCTCACTTCCTAATAGTCTTTCTTGTATTCTGTTCCAGGTGCTAGCCTACTTGCTCTTCCTCCATAATGCCAGGTACACTATAGTCTTAGGTCTTCTGCATTTTTTGTTTCTTTTCCCTGGAATGCTTATTCACTAGATCCTCTCAAGGTGGCCTTTAATACTTGTCTGTCAACACTCAGATTCTGAAAACTGCTTCCTTCCTTCATTGCCATCTTCGGATCATGGATGGTAACAAAACTTGGAATAATACGTTGTTACTTGTGGTTCCCCTATATCTCATCTTAGCAAATTGTCCTTTTGTAATGAGCCTTCCCTCAGTTGTCCTAATTTGAATATACCTTCCTGCCATGGCCCTGCCATGACACAACAATTAATATCACATTTAGCACTCATTGGTACTGAAAGTGGCCATAAGGGATAGGCCTATAAATTGGGATTCTGACAATGAGTTTCTCCTAAATTCATAGAGCACAGGGATAATCATCTTGCCAGGAGAAGGTGGGACATAGGCACTTCATGGAATGAAGAGGCATTACAATACCTGGATTATCACTGATGGTGGATTAAATGATATGCAGTTGGAGGACTGGAGGACGTGGCAGTGGGAGATCACTGTGGCAACAATAGGGATTATAAAGACTGTGAGTGAACTGGCTTCTTCTCTCAGTCCATAGCTTACTTAGGGGAAAAATGAGAGATATGAATTTATATAACACATGTGGAGAACCAGATGGCCTCTACAGAAGATTTGAAGGAATTCCTCATCTCCCACTGTTGCAGGATATATTTGACATAGGCATAAGCCCAAAATGTGGTTGTAAGGGGTGAGGGATTACAGAGTGAAATACTCAGCTCTGTCAGGTTTCTCTTCTAAGGGAACTGGTGGAAAAGGAGGCAGGAGATTGGGACATTTGAGCAGACACTGGGCTGAGAACTTTGACTCTCAAAATTCTCCTGAAATTTTCTTGCCTTGGGAGGTAGTTTCTGCCTCATCCCCTTCCTCTAAGTAATCGTCTTCTGCAGAAAAGCTTTGCAGTGATTGGGTCTAAGGTGGCTATCTCCTAACCTGATGTTAATTTTCCTCCTGACCCAACCTCACTACCTGTCATTCCTTCTAGACCTAAAGTGAGAGCTATTTTACAACATAGCACGGTTTGAGAAGCTCAAGACCTGCCTCTGCAGTGCGCTGTAGCAAGCGTGATCGCGTGGTGATTTTATTTGCAGCTGTGCAATCATTCCCTTTTAATCAGTGAGGAAAATCAGAAATAGTTTGCATTTACATGGCAAAGACTACAGCACACTTTCACTATTTTGCCTAACGGTTACGTCAACTTTCTTACTCGATGTTGTGACCTAGATGGACCTTAATCATCTTGGTATTTCACTGAACATCTCACTTGTCTACTGCATAATGATGACACTGTTAACTAGGTCTGGTAAGTGGGAAGCATCAAGCACTCAAGATATCTTGATAAGACATATGCATTCAAGTGGTTAGGAATAAAAACTATGAAATTTCAAGGTCTAAAATATGAGTGAGCAGAACATCATCTCTTCTGAAGTGAGGAACAAGCTGCCACACCCTACACAGCACTCGCCGATTAGAAAACGGTACGCGTGTAAACCGAGTCAGGGTTTTGCCGGCTGTGCATATGTTCGGGGATGATCCTCTCACCCATTTATTGGCAATTCATAAGGCTACAATTTTGGAGTGGGACCTGGAGGAAGAATGGGCTCGTTGAGCCTCTGGCAAATTCAGTAGGAAAATCACAGCATGGGGATCTGGAATGAGGCCATGTCCTTCTTTACTGACGACTGTTTTCCATGTGAAAAATAGCTCCTCGCTTGCTAGCACGTTCTGATGCACACTGGCCACTTGACCATGGGATATAAAATGACTATGCGGTCTGAGCTTCCCACTGTGTGCGTAGGTAGTATTTGGCTTACAGAATTGAAAGCTGGACATAAATGATAAAAATTGAAATCTACATACACAGCCGGTCCCGAGCATACTCGCCAGCTGCAGGGGCTGGTGGCTCAGATTCATGTTGTGTCTGCTTCCATTGCTTTGTCATCTTTTCCTCATCCGCACCTATGACTGCATGGAGAGATCAAAAAAACTACCTAATTGTGGATGCCAAGCAGGGGCCCGATTTATGGATAGGTCTCCATGCTTTGCTGGCACCAGACAAAGGACAGATAATACACAACAATCACACTCAGTGGTGACCTTGAAAGACAGGTGGCAGTATGATGGAGTCATTATCATCCCATGATAATATTACAGCTGATGGGATTTCATATGTCTCCTGAGATGAGAACATGTATTTTTCAACTAGATGAAGGAAAAGAATGAGGGGTGAGGGGCAAAGCATGTAGGGTTTGTTGAGTATCTTTCATTTGAAATTACAGGTCAACTTTCACCCTGCTGAATTTTGATCTCTGCCCCAGGAGAATGATTTGTGTGGGCTACATCCCAGGCTTCTCTGACTCTCAGCTGAGTATAGCCAGTAGGTATCCCAGGAAGGGGATAGGAACTAGAGCAAGAGTTTATTTCCCATGCCTCTTTTCTTGTGAGTTCATTTTAAACCACCTGTGTCCCTTGACTCAACATCACTGTTTATTTCAAGGTAACTTTTCTGTATGACTCTCCCCTTCTGTGTTCTGATAACTGGTCCTTTCTCTTGTCCTTTTAGGCCTGTGGGTAATTATTGCACTGTTCTAACCAGCTCTGAGTTACTGCACAACCCTTGTGGTTCTGATCCACCCTACCTACACCTTAATTTAAAAAAAATCCTCTAAAATTTTCCAATTTGAGAGTGCCATCTGTTTCCTATTGGGAAGTACACTTCAGGCAGCCTTCTTTCCTCTTAACTACACGCTGTTTCATTATTTAGAGCTCATGCATTTGCAAGTGACAAAAATATCCCAACTAACCTTGCTTAAGTTGAAAAAGCATAGGGATTTATTAGCTTGTATCTCTAGAAAGCCAAGGGATAATTCTGTCTTCAGGCATGGTTGATTCCAAGAGCTCACATGATGTTGGCAGAGTTCTCTCCCTCTCTTGGCTCTACTTTGTGTTGCCTTCCATTTTAGGCAAGTCCTTTTCACAAAGTGGCAAATATGGACACTGGCAGTTCTGGTTTACGGTCGCTTTACAGATTGCAATCCTAGGAAAAAGAGCACGAGAGATACTGCAAGTGTCCTAACATACATCGTGATGTGATTCCAATGGCGAATTGTTGGGTGTACTTGAGACCGCTTCCCTGGCTGTCACGTTGGCACTCACGTAGAATAAATTAACAAACCCACTGCAGGAGTAGCTGCGAATAGAAAAGAACATTGCCTGGCTCAGAGGAGTTCCATCTCCCAGTTCTCCATCGGGGCAGATCGTCTTTGAAGTACAGATTTGAAAACAGAAGAATGTTGATAACAGAGGGTGTAGGGCACACCAGAGGACAGCTTCTCTTTTAACTGGAGCTCTCCGCTTGCTAGAATACAGTGTTACTTGTCTGCCTCAGAATAAAAGCAGATTTAGCAAATCCATTTGAAATGGCCTCTCAGCCTTAATCAGATCGCCAAATTCAATAATATTGTAAAGAGGGAGTCCCTTGGGTGAACACTGAAGGAGATCTGCTCAGAGGACTTCATAAAAGGCGAGAAAGCCCTTTGCCAACCTTGCTTTTCTTCTGGCAATCGTGCTGCAACTATGACTTGGAGCAGTTCTCCTGAATCTTCAGGATGACAATGAACGTAAGGGCGCAGGCTTGTCTGGGACGGAGGGTGTATCCCTCCTTCCATAATACATAATGCATGATACGGCTGGATTTATAGCAGCAGAGGGAGCAGACGGGTCAGGGGGCGTGAGCTCCTGAAGGGAACAGCCGCCGTTTGCATACTTAGAGCCATGGAAAACCTTTGGGATTTCTTACTGAAGCACAATGTGAGAGTCGCAGGCATGAAAGACAGCCTTGGCTATGCCGTTGGTAGACTGATACAGCTGCCTATGAAAGAAGTGCCTGGGGTCTAGACAAGGGAATTCACAGTTTACTGGAGAGAAAGTAAGACAAAGAGGTAAAGAAACTGCTCTGTGCTGAAAACAGAATAATATATGCTAAGAAATAGTAGACAGAATTCATTTGCCTTTTAAATTCTTGTGTGCATACATTGAGCCAGGAACCAAAATACTGTAGAAATACACACTGTATCTTCACAGAACAGATAACATTTTGTGACTGGAGATTTTGGCATGTTTCGCTCAATAGATATTTGTTAAATTCTTCATTTATTATTATGTGTTTAGTACGTACTCTGAAAATGAGTGTGATATAGTGGAAAAATACGGGTTTTGTGTCCTGCAAGATAGGTTTTAAATACCTGTTCTGTCGCTTACTAGCTTTGTGCTTTGGGCCAAATATTTGAATGAACTTCATGCATAAAACACAGCACACAATTCCTACCTCACAGGATTGCTGTAGATATTAAATTAGATCACGTGTACAAAGAGCTGGCACAATAATAACTCAACAAATGGTTGCTGATATTACTACCAATCCCTTAATTAGAAAAGATCCATTAAAATCAGGGTGGCATCATACTTACAGTTAGTTGACATGTATGTCGTATTTCCTCCTACTCACCTCCCCCACTTTAAATTATTTAAACAAATGGAGCATGTTAATGTTCACCATCTCAGACTTTTCAGCCTAGTTGAGGAAGGGGTTTGTGGTTTTTCTGTGGTCTGGCTTAATCCGCCATTGGGATCACAAGGTGGCATATGCTCTGTGTGTTAGCCTGGCTCACAGACTGCGCTGGAGGGGACATAGCTTACTTCTGCTGAGATTTAGAAATCGAGATGTCATTGGAAATTTCTGCTCCATGTGCTTGTTCCTATACATTACGATAGCTCCAGTATCTTCATTGTGTATTTATTTATCTATTTTTTTATTTTGATGTTTTTTTATTATATTATGTTAGTCACCATACAGTACATCCCCGGTTTCCGATGTAAAGTTCGATGCTTCATTAGTTGCGTATAACACCCAGTGCACCATGCAATACGTGCTCTCCTTACTACCCATCACCAGTCTATCCCATTCCCCGACCCCCTCCCCTCTGAAGCCCTCAGTTTGTTTCTCAGAGTCCATAGTCTCTCATGCTTCATTCTCCCTTCTGATTATCCCCCATTTCTTTATCCCTTTCTCCCCCTACCGATCTTCCCAGTTCTTATGTTCCATAGATGAGAGAAATCACATGATTTCTTTCTCTGCTTGACTTATTTCACTTAGCATTATCTCCTCCAGTGCCGTCCATGTTGCAGCAGATGTTGAGAACTTGTTCCTGCTGATAGCTGAGTAATATTCCATTGTATATATGGACCACAGCTTCTTAATCCAGTCATCTGTTGAAGGGCATCTCGGTTCCTTCCACGATTCAGCTATTGTGGACAATGCTGCTATGAACATTGGGGTGCATATGGCCCTTCTCTTCACTACGTCTGTCTCTTTGGGGTAAATACCCAGTAGTGCAATGGCTGGGTCATAGGGTAGCTCAATTTTTAACTTTTTAAGGGACCTGCACACTGTTTTCCAGAGTGGCTGTACCAACTTGCATTCCCACTAACAATGGAGGAGGGATCCCCTTTCTCCACATCCTCTCCAGCATTGTGTATTTGAATGTCAGTGGAGTTTGACCTCTGGATCGCTCCTCGATTTGCCACCAGTTAAAGCTGCCAGTGCAGAACTTTTTGTTTTTACATTAGCAGATACGCGAGAGAGGTACGCTTCTGTTCTGTTTTAATGGAGTGGGTGAACTTGGAGAATGGTGCTACAGCTGGTGTGCCAGCAGAGGGCAGGTGTGAGGTAAGGGCAAGTGTCTTTTTTTTTTTTTAATTTTTATGCGCATTATTTAAAAAATGATTACAGCAAAGTATATTTTTCTCTTGGCTATTCGATGCCTTAGGCTTGTTCCCCAGTTTAAAATTTGACTCACAGAAATCACATTTCGAAAGCTGGAATTAGAATTCAATATAAGAAACTGCTTTTTTTTTGNTTTTTTTTTTTTTTTAATTTTTATGCGCATTATTTAAAAAATGATTACAGCAAAGTATATTTTTCTCTTGGCTATTCGATGCCTTAGGCTTGTTCCCCAGTTTAAAATTTGACTCACAGAAATCACATTTCGAAAGCTGGAATTAGAATTCAATATAAGAAACTGCTTTTTTTAGTGACTGGGTGTCTCAATTGGTTAAGCCCCTGCCTTGGGCTCAGGCCGTGGGATCAAGCCCCGCATCGGGGCTCCTTGCTCAGCGGGGAGCCTGCTTCTCTCTCTGCCTAACACTCCCCCTGCTTGTGCTCTCTTGCTCTTTCTCTCAAACAAATAAATACAATCTTAAAAAAAAAAAAGAAAGCAAGAAAGCAAGAAACTGCTTTTCTTGATCATTTTTTAACCAGAGAAAGTACATGGTGATGGGCATACGTAGATATATTCATTTTGGAAATTTTCTGTCTGGTATTTGTTAATTCTAATTCAGAGCTAAGTATCCTGTTCCCATTTTCTTCTCAGTTATCTTGCATTTATAACTTCTTTCGGATTTTCCTAGTTAGGTAAAAATATTTTGAGACGTACAGTAAAGCAACAGCAAACAGGAACACAGTTGTGCAAAGCAGAAGTATCTCATTGAAGTTACTTTTTGAAAAGCTATTTTAAAAAATGAAGAATGACTTATAAAACTAAAAAAAAATGGTTTTAATTAGTTGATGGATTTCTTTATTTAAAACCTCCATGCAAAACATTTTGAGGTTGTAAAGAACAGAGGCATGCTCAAGGTACCAAGGGTCAGTGTTCTTGGGAGCATATAAAGAAGAGTGCATAAAAGCTCTAGAACATCCTTAAGGAAAGTAGAATAGCTCTGATGCCCTGGTTGCTCAGCAAGTTTCAGCGGCTGGTGCCTGTAACCGTTCCATCACTATAGTGTCTCAGACACTTCATCTGTTTCAACTCCTTCTATTTCTCCTGCCATTAAGGACCAACTGACCAGTGGAACTCAAACTTTGTGAGTTTAATCTTGCAAAGGGAGACAGCTGCAGAGACAGACTGTGGGACAGAAACTGAGAGAGGAGATACGGTTTGATGCCCTTTATGAAAACTTCTGCATCAAAACACCTGGTCAACCTCTGGCTCAGGTGCCATCCTTTGGTTAATCAGCTGTGGGCCAGAAGAGCAAGGTCACCTATAGGGGGCATGAGATCACATGCCCGAGGGGCCATCTGGTATAAATTATGGTGTCTTATTACCTCTTTTCCAAGTAGAAGACATAGTCATGGCAAACATTCCAAGCAAGATAGAGTTCTCTAGAGCCTATGTCATTAAATCGAAATATAGAACCTAGAACCTTCCAGGAACTTAAAACACATACCCTATTTCACATCCATTAAGATGACTGATGTTAAAAAAGAAACCCGGAAAATAACAAGTGTTGGTGATGATGTGAAAAATTGGAACCCTACTGCCCTGTTGGTAGGAATGTAAAATGGTGAAGCTGCTATGGAGGACAGTATGAGGACTCTTCTAGAAATTAAAAGTAGAATTACCATGTCATCCATCAATTCCACTTCTGGGTATATATCCAAAAGAATTGAAAGCAGGATCTTCAAGATGTTTTCCCCTCCTGTTCACAGCGCATTATTCCTAGTAGCCAGAAGGTGTGGTACCAGAACGAGCACTGGCCAGCCCGGTGTGGTCGGAGAGTGTGCAGATGCTGGAACCAGGCTGCCTAGGCCCAACTCCTGCCTCCAGCAGCCGAGAACTGTGTGATGCTAGCCAACTTAACCTCTCCGGCTTCAGTCTCCTGCTCTGTAAAATCGGGATAGTAACATTATGTACCTCATAAGGTTGTCGTGAGGATTGCATGAGTAAATAGAGCACTTAGAGTAATGGCCGGAACACACTACGTGTTCCGGAAATGGTAGCTGTTCTTACAATTTGAGTATGCGTAAAATGTGATACTTTTTTTCTAAATGAATTGAATGGATCAAAGTGACTTTGGTAGGTGCATCTTCCTTTACCGTCTGAAACAAGGAATTTCTAATAGAAAGTCCTAATGTTCCACATGTGAAAGAACATCTTTGCCTTGGGAACACAATAGGTTGGTTTCTTTAGGTCAGATGTGTCCATATATAAACCCATATATTGTAATCTGCTGGGTTAACAGTATTTTTTTTTTTTTGCATGTGATTATTTTCAATTTTGCCACTAAAAGAAAATGTATTTCCACATTGGATATTTTGCTTTCTCAGTCTCCGTCATTAGATTTTTTCCTATCTATCCTCTCACAGTTATTCTGGGTTTGTATTTATTGTAGCGAGCTTCTGAAACATGGCTGAGCATATCTAATTTTGCGAACCAGACGAGGCTAGACCTAGAAGGATCATATTTGCATAATGGCCACAGTAACAGCTAAACTTAAAACATTTTCTTTTGCAAAACAATGACATTCAAATGATTATCCCGCTAAAAATACAGCAGTAAACTAACCCGGTCAGGTGTCCTAGTTTAATATAACACACTGTGGTCCTCTTCTCCCCGAACATACCTAATGAGGCTCTTGTTTATTCAATTTTTTCATGTCACAATCCATATAGGGCATCTGACAGGATTATGCATGTGTGAGCTTGTTTGCGTGTATGAGATGCAAAACAAAAGAATCTGTTTTTCTGATTTGTTTTGACTCCTATTGAAATTATTTTCTCAATTTGCATTCTTATTGATCCAGTTTAAATAATTTTTAAAAGCCTAGTAAATATGCCTATATGAACAGTCACAATAGCAATTTGTATAAATGTGTACCATGAGTTTAGAGTGTCATGTGATTTCAAAGTTTTCTTTTTAATCAGATATACTGAGAATATAGGAATCGTCCTTGGCTGCCACAATATCGTGTTTTTCAACGGCATATGGAAAAATCTAACCTCGCAGGTCTTTGTTGTGCTCTTTTTTCCCCTGAGTAGTAGTTATAAGCGTGAGAATCGGCATCATGTAGGTCCAGGGCACTGCTTTGCCATTTGCTAGTTGTGTGACTTTGGGAAAACGAACCTCTCAGCCCTCAGTTTTCTTATCTACAAAGTGGAGAGCCATACTTATGTCTGATTACAAGTGGTGATTACAAGGATTAAGTGTGAAAGTGCAGAGTACGGCTTCCTCCTCCAGGTGGCTAACAGTCATGGTGGCAAGAGGGCTAGAAGCAGCTCCAGGCTTACATCTGACTGGTTAAATAACTCGAAGAAAGAGAACTACAAAAGGCAAAGGATTGATATTCATTTGTCTCAGATCAAACGTACAGTCCACAAAACTCCACAAAAATGCCCGTGGCCAGAAGGAAAGAACAAATGAAATGGACAGGGTCTCATGCCTACTATTTTTTTTTTTTTTTTGGTAAAGATTTGTTCTTTTAAGCTGTACCGAAGCGTCATCTACCTATGATAAAGTTCACCCATTTTATGTGTATCATTTGATGAGTTTTGATGAATGTATCCTAATGTGGAACCACCAACAGATCCAGGTTAACACATTTCCATCACCCAACAAATACCTCTGTGCATCTTACAGTCAAGCTCTCCCCTAGCCCCAGCCCCTGGCAGCCCAGAATCTACTTCCTGTCACCACTATAGTGTGACCATTTCCTAGAATTTGACATGAATGGACTCAAATGGTCTTTTACGTCTCCCTTCTTTTTTTAGCATGCTAAATGCTTTTCAGATTCATCCATGCTGCTGCCTGTATAACTAATTCTTTTCTCTTTCTGAGTAGTAACCTATTGTATAGATACAGCACAGTTTGCTTCTCCATCACCATCTGAGGAATTTGGGTTGTTTCCAGTGTTTGCTTATTACGAATAAAACTAGTATGAATATTAATTACGAGTCTTGGTATAGATGCATGGATTTTTTTGGAGGGGAGGATAGGGGGAGAGTAAATACCCAGGAGTGACATTTCTGGGTCATATAGTAAGTATGTATTTAATTTAATATGAAACCGTTGGACTGTTTTCCAAAGTAGTTATATCCTTTTTCCTTCTAACTAGTGGTATGTGACAGTCAGTTTGGTGCTCGTCTTTGCCCATACTTGGAATTGTCATTCTTTGAAATTTTAGCTATTGGGTTGGGTGTGTAGGGATATGTAATTGTGGTCTTCATTTGCATTTTCCTAATAAATAATGGCCCTAAGACTCTTGTCATGTGCTTATTTGATGGAGTTTCTGTTTGCATTTTTTGCTCTTTATAAATCGGGTTGTGTGTTTTCCTGTTATCGACTGTTAAGTATTCTACATATGTTCGGAATACAAGCTCTTTTTTTTTTTTTAAGACTTTATTTATTTATTTGTCAGAAAGAGAGAGAGAGAAGGAGAGCACAAGTTGGGGCTGGGGCAGCAGGCAGAGAGAGAAGCAGGCTTCCCACTAAGCAAGGAGCCCGACGTAGGATTTGATCCCAGGACCCCCGGATCATGACCTGAGCTGAGGCAGACACTTAACCAAATGAGACACCCATGCGTCCCCATATTATAAGCTCTTTATCAGATACAGGTTTATAGAAAATGTTTTCTCCTACTCTGGTTTGTCTTTTCCTTCTTAAAGGAGTTTCTGAAGAGTAAATATGTTTAATTTAATATTAGTTATCATTTAAAAATATTTCATATGTTTTATATTTCATCAAATCTGTTTCTTCTTCAAGGTCACACAGATTTCTTCCTATATTTTATTTTAGCAGTTTTAAAATTTTACCCATTATGTTTACATTTATAATCTGCTTTGAGTTATATGTGTTTGGTGTGAGATAAAGATACAGGTTCATTTTATTGCATATAGCAATCCAGTGTCCCAAAATCATTTGTTAAAATATAATTATTCTCTACTGAATTACCCTAACTTCTGCCTTGAAAATCAATTTACTATGTATATCTCTATGTCTACTTCTTGATTCCCTTTTGTGCTAAATTTGTTCATCTGTATTTGTGTCAATATCACACTCTTGATTAACTCTGAGTTTATATTAAGTTTTATAATCAGGTGGTATAAGTCCCCCAGTTTTATTCTTCTTTCTAATATTGTTTTAGCTATTTTTGATTCTTTGAATTTACATATAAATTCCAGAACCAGTTTGGTAATTTCTGCTAAAAATGTGTTGGGATTTAGATAAAGACTGCAGGGAATCTACAGATGGATTTGGAGGAGAATTGACTTCTTAAAAATACGAACTTCTGATTCATGAGCATGATTTATTTCTCCCTTTTATTTCATTTTTAATTTTTATTTAAATTCAATTAGCCAACATATAGCACATCATTAGTTTCAGATGTAGAGTTCAGTAGTTCATCAGTGGCATACAACACCCAGTGCTCTTCACATCACGTGCCCTCTTTAATGCCCATCATTCATTTATTTTAGAGAGAGAGAGAGAAAAAACACGAGCAGGAGAGGCAGAGTGAGAAGGAGAGAGAGACTCTCAGGCAGACTCTGTGCTGACTGTGGGGCCCAAGGCGGCACTCCATCTCATGACCCTGAGATCACAACCTGAGCTGAAACCAAGAGTTGGACACTTAACTGACTGAGCCACCCAGGCGCCTCTATTTTAGTCTTTTCAAATTTCTCTCAGCAATTTTTTGGAATTTTTCAGAGTACAGGTCTTACACATATTTTGTTAGCCGTATCTCTAATATTTCAAATTTTTGATATTATTATAAATGATATATTTAAAATTTTAAATTTCTAGTTGTTCATTGCTAACAAATAGAACTATGATAATTTTTTGCGTGTTAACTATGTATCCTGTGATCTTGCTAACTCAGATATTAAACTGTGAAGTATTTTCATAAATTACTTAGAATTTTCCTCTTGGACAATCATGTTATCTTCCTTTCCAATCTGTATGCCTTTTATTTCTTTTTCTTGATGTAACGCTCTTGTTAGGACATCTAATACAATGTTCAATAGACATGATGACATAGACGTCCTTGCCTCATTCTCAAGCTTAGAGAGAAAAGCATTCAGTTTTTTTACCATTGGGTATAGTATTGGCTATAGGTTTACATAGATGCTTTTTATCAAGTTGAGGAGAGTTTCTTCTATTCCTAGTTTGTTGGACGCTTTTATTATCAATGGATATTGAATTTTGAAATGTGCCTTTCCTGCATCTAGATGTTCATATGAGTCTTTCTTTTTTCAGACTGATTATGTGGTGAATATTTGATTTTTGAATACGTATATTAAAATGATCTCATATCCCCGAAATAAATCATTCTTTGTAAGGAAGTATTATGCATGAATTTGATTTGCTAAAATCTTAAGGATTTATGTATCTGTATTCATGAGAGATGTTAATTAATGGTTTTCTTTCTTGCCATATCTTTGTCTATTTTGGCTGTAGGACAATGATGACCTTGTGAAATGTTTTGTGAAGTGTTTTCTTCTCTATTTTCTGGCACATTTTGTGTTGAATTGGGATTTTTTTTTCTTCCTTAAACATTGGTAGAATTCACCAGTGAAGCCATCTAAGCCCTTAGTTTTCTTTGTGGGAAGACCTGTAAGTACAAAATTATAGCTGTAGAGCTATTAAAGTTGTCTATTTCTTCTTGAGAAAGACTTGGCAGTTGGTAATTTTCAAGACATTTGTTTATTTCACTTAAGTTGTCAAATTTATTCATATACAGTTGTTTATAATATTCCCTTATTCTCTTTTTGATTTCTCTAGCTTCTGTAGTGATGTCTCCTCTTCAATTCTATATATTTGATTTTTTGTCATACCCCCACCCCCTTTCTCTTTTTTTGATAAGATGGGCTAAAGATTAACTAGTATTATTTATCTTAAAACATCAACAACATATGGGACTATATCAAACTACAAAGCTATGCACAGGAAAAACCAACCAACCAAAACCAAACCAAACAAACAAACAAACAAACAAACAAAAACACAACCAAAGAAAAGGCAACTTATAAAACAGGGGAAAACATTTGCAAATCATGCATTAGATAAGGGGTTAATATCCACAATACACAATCAGGTATTAATATAGCCACTCCAGCTTTCTTTTATTACTGTTAATATGTACCTCTTTTTGTGTCTTTTTACTTTTAACGTATTTATAAGTGGATTTCTTGTAGGAAACCTACAGTTGGTTTTGTTTAGTACAATTTGACAGTCTTTACCTTTAAATTGGTGTGTTTATATCATTTAGATTTATATTTGGTCTAATTCTTCCTCTCCTTTTGGCAGTATACCATGTATCATAGTTTGAGGGCAACAACTATTAAAAGTTTACATTATAATTATTTCTCCTTACTCTGGTTCTAGGCTAAAGAAGCAAATTTATTATTATAATTTCGCATTCCATTGGTTTTCTGCAGGACCATAATGTATTGGCAACCAATAAGGTCCACTATAGTCTGACTAGAAGTTATATTTCTCATCATCAAGCTATCCATTGATATTCATGCTTACACAGCTGTCTTTGTAAGCAGGGTTAATCCCAGGAACTAATCCCTAGGAGTGTGCTGCTGTTCTTCACAGCTGAGGATTGCGCCTATGACCATGATTATCCCCCTGACATACTATCACCCCTGGAGGTCCTGAATGGGTGTTCTACCTTCCCAGACAGCTCTATGTTTGCTGTAACTAAAACAGGACTTGGTTCTAAATGAGTGTATCTGAAACAGTGGTCTATGGAGCATTTACGTAAGAATCATCTGGGGTACGTCTTGTAGTGTAGATGCCTGGGCACAAACTCAGGCTAATTGAATTCACCTCTGGCAGGTAGGCCCCAGGAATCTGTAGTTTAATAACCTTCCCAGGTGATTTTCATGCACACTCAAGTTTATGCTGTGAACTCTGATAATTAAAGAAAGGCATCCTCTGTATTTATAATAATATTTATAAATTTTACACATGTGTTGCTATATTAGTGCTATAGAGAGCATAAACACAGGCAAAAATAAATGTTAAAACATTGAAATTTAAAACAAATCAAAATAGAAGTTCTGATATTTTTGTCTATATTCTGATGGTTGTATTGTATTCACTTACTTTGGACACACCTGTCTAAACCTTAGGGGAGCTGGGTGGGCTGAAGTCTATTTTCAATAGTTTTATAAAAAGAAACCAATACAAAGGCTCTAAATGAATTATTGGGAGTATTGTTTCTCAACCATCATAATGGTCAGGCTACACCCCAAACAATTAAATATGAATCTGGGATGGGACTCAGGCCTAAGTATTTTTAAAGCTCCCCATGCCATCTCGATGTACAAAAAGGTTGAGAATATTGCTATTAGAACAACGCTTCTTAAATTTTACCATGTGTAGGAATCACCTGGAGAGCTTGTTAAAACACAGATTCTTGGGCTTTATTTGCAGATAGGCCTAGTCGAGGCTGATTTTGTGTTTTTAACAAGCTCCCAGGTGAAGCTGATGTTATTGGTTTAAAGACTGCTCTCAGTAGCACGGTCATACAGTGATGGGGCAGCCCCTCTAAACTTTCGGATGGCTCTTCACCTGTCATAATATTGCCTAACTTTTAGTAATTAAAAATTGAGATTCAGCCTATGTCTACATTAGTGAATTATTCCTTTGGGAATATAATAATTACTTAAAAATAGTTTCATCAGGGGCGCCTGGGTGGTGCAGTCATTAAGTGTCTGCCTTCGGCTCAGGGTGTGATCCCGGCATTCTGGGATCGAGTCCCACATCGGGCTCGTCTGCTAGGAGCCTGCTTCTTCCTCTCCCACTCCCCTGTTCCCTCTCTTGCTGGCTGTCTCTGTCACATAAATAAATAAAATCTTTAAAAAAAAATAGTTTCATCATAGGCTCTATCTTCCATATTTCAGGAAGACCACTTATCTCACTGTACGCTGGTTCATCCTGATCATAAATTCTGTGACATGAATTAATTAACATCACGGCCCTATGCCCTTTGCCATGTGATAACCAAGATACATCACCAAGTTTATTGACCTACCTTTTCTCCTTTACTGAAGAGTTTGTTTAATATCATATATTCTTGATATAAGATTGAGCCCGATTCCTATGATGGCAGGTCCCTACTTTTTCTAGAATTAGGTCTTTCTGGACTTCATCGGTAGCAATTCTCAAATCTCAGAAGTAGAGACAGGGTAAATAGGAGTGAGGGCATTCAGTTCCAGTCTGACTTTGCCATTAATTCTCTGTGTATGTCTAAAAAAGGCATGTTCAACTTTCTAGGCCTCACGTTCTTCATCTATAAAATAAGGAGTTGGACAGGTGAATGTTTTTAAGTTCTTTTTCAGTTCAAAATTGTCTTCTCTATAATTTTACAAAATATTGGACCCAGAACAAAAAGGTTATTATGTGAGTTTGTGTTGTTTCAGTAATTCAGTACCTTAAAAAAAAAAAAAAGAAAAGAAAAAGGAAGTTGAAATGCTCAGCTCTTTGGAGCTTTACTTGTCAGCTTTTAGGGCAGAGGAAGTACAATTAAAATGGGTATGATTTCATGGCAGCTTTGCTCAATCCTGCTGTGGCAAGGAAACGTCTCCATAGAATCTATTTCAACCAAGAAAATCATCAGTTTCAAGCTTCCTTTGGCAAAACAAAAGGACTCTGTTATGCTGGCAGAAATTGTATTCTTCTGTATAAATTTCTGTGTGCCAAATAAAGAAACTTGATAACATATTGCCAGTTTAAAAAAGAAAGATTGGTGTTTTTTTAATAAGGTTACAAATTAGAGCTTCTAATCTATTAGCCCCGGGTAGGAGTAACAGGCAACTGACAGTCAGCAATTGCAAGGGAGGAACTTAGTATTGGACTAATTTTAAGGACTAACAACCTAGTCACACACAACGCTTGGGAAAAATAGAAGCATTTTAGGTGCTTTAGGGGCGCCTGGGTGGCACAGCGGTTAAGCGTCTGCCTTTGGCTCAGGGCGTGATCCTGGCGTTCTGGGATCGAGCCCTGCATCAGGCTCCTACGCTGGGAGCCTGCTTCTTCCTCTCCCACTCCTCCTGCTGTGTTCCTTCTCTCGCTGGCTGTCTCTCTCTGTCAATATTATAAATAAAAAATCTTAAAAAAAAAAAGAAGCATTTTGGGTGTTTTAAAGAAAAGAAGTGGATTCTAAAACTCACTTTTGATTACTCGATAATTCCGCTGTTGGGTATGTTTCCTAAGAAAATAGTTAGAAACATGGTAAAAGCTGTGTTCATAAAGATCCTGAAGATAGGGTTATATACACAGACAAATAGTGAAGTGGTCGGAATAGTCCAACAATGGAGCAGTTAAGTGAATCACTCCATCCGCAGGATTGACTAATATGAAGACATTAACTATACTGTGATTATACAAAAACATGGAAAGAATGGCTATAATATATTAATTGATGAAACCCAAGTACAGAATATGTCCTGTAATAGTCACTGTACAGAATCATGAATATCGGCAAGAAACTATACAGTACGCAGTGGTTACATAAGAATAAAGAGGCTATGGGTGACTTTTTCCTCCACTTTCCCAACTTTTCATAATGTTTATGTGTTATCTTTCTATCACAGTGGTTCAGAGCACGAATGTTGCAGCCATATGCCTGTGTTCAAACCTGGCTCCACCTTTTACCAGGGTGAATTTGGAAAAGTTATTAACCTCTCCCTCTCAGTTCCTCATTTCTGAAATGAGTATAAAATTAGCAACTCTCTCATAGGTTGTGAAGATTTAAAGAATTAATGTGTAAAAATCACTTAGATCAGAGGGTATGGCATATGGCAAACGTAGAAGTGTTTGCTATTTATTATTATTTAAATAATTTATCTTTTTTCATCTATAATGTTTTTTCTATTGAAAGAAACACTGCACCTTTTTTTTTTTAAATAAAAGGAATATAAAAGTTGATTCTTCAAATCACTTGGTCCCTCTGACACATATACACCAATTCCACACAATTCAGGAAAAATTACTGGTAAGTTTATATATTTTATACATAATCCCTGCTCTGCTCAGACTCTCATTTTAGATCTTATTTCTTGGACAGTCTCTTACAGGCACTTAGCTACACCAGTGGATTTATAGGCACTCACACAAATGTGAGGCTTGGTGATTACCACTGGGCTTAAAACGAGACATTTAACTTATTTTTGCTCAAGTCTCAGAAATTCCAGAATTCTTTGGGAGTCTTTGACATGCTATGAACCTGGTCATCAAATAAGGAAAGCTTATTTTTTAGACTACAATCCGTTATAGGCAAACTCATTTCAAAAATTCCTGTGAGCTAGAATCTAACTTAACTTGTTCTAAAACTCCTTGGCGCAGAATTTGTTTCCATAGTTATAAGGCAATACAGAAGAACCGGAAGTCCAACTCATGAACAGATAAGCAAAAAAAGTTTTAAGCAAACTTTTAAAATGAGAAAATCGTTGGAATATTTGAAAGTAGACGAAACCTAGTTATTGATAAATACTAATAGTGACACATAGATATTTCTAATATTTAAAAATTGTAAATCGGAAGAAAATTCCTAGCTCCGCTGTTCCTTTGTCTTCATCTAGCTCCTCGGAGGCAACAGCTTTGATTTTTCAGTTCTTACTGTTGTATTTAAATAATGTGCTGGTACTTCCGGCTCTTCATTTTTTTCTCATCTGACAAACTGTTTTACCTGGCAGGTTAGTGCATTTGTATGTGTAACGATGGCTGGTGTATTTGCAATGATTTCTACAATCTTATTTTGAGTTCTTTTTCTCCAGTGCTTTTCCCCTCCCTCTATTTTTTTCTGTCTTCTTATCAAGATTTTAAAAATTCTCTTATTTGCTAGAATTAGTTTAGAAATTATGCATTATACATCTGCTGGTAATTTGACTTAACATACTTAAATTGATTGATTTTTAAATGTTAAACCAAATTAGTAATTTGCATATAAACCCAACTTTGTCACGCTATAATGTTCTTTTCATACATTGCTGTTTCTGAGTTGCTAACACTTTAGAATGTTTTCTATCTCTATTTATGAGTAAGATTGGCCTCTAACTTCCTTTCCTTTTACTGACATTGTGGGGACCAGGCAATACTAATTCTTAAAATCAGTTGAATCAGTTGAGAATTAAAACACTTTTTCAACTCTTTGGAGGAGCTTGTGTACAATTAGAATTATCTTTCCTTAACTGTTTACTAGAATCCAGGGGGTGAAACAATCTGGGCGTGGAGTTTTTGTGGTGGAAAGTTTTACATTGCTGACCTCATTAATTTAACATTAAAATGTCTGAAGAATTTATTTTATACAAATTAAATTTTTTTGTCTGTGGAATCTATAATGATGCCACACTATTTCATGACTAAACTGGCTACCTTTCCCTCTTTCTCTACCAGCCTATTAATTTTAATAGTCTATTCAGTTACTTTTGGCCTTGTGACCCTCTCTATTGTGTATTTGTTTTCCATTTTGTTACTATCTTCTCCTTCTCTGAAATTACTTTCTTACTTCTTCCGAGGGAGTCCTAGCGCCTTTATTTAAGGCTACGTACTTGTCTCTACAGAGTGATTTTGTTGCATCTTGTGAATTTTGGTATGAAGTATTTTCAGGTTTTACGAAGAAGTGGATCAGAGTGGAGCAAGAGGCAGGCTGTAGTAGATGGTGGGTGTATTTCCCGATCACCCTTCCAGAAAGAATCACTGAGTCCTCCCAGCAGAAGGCCTGCAGCTGGAGTTCCCCTTCATATACTGCCCTGACTGATGACAGTGTGCCTCACTCATGGTTATGCTTCCTTCCTTGGGAACTCTGCACCCAGGCCTGACTGCCATGGGGTAAAATTCCTGACCTCTCTCCCTAATCTGGGACAGCACTTATGGGTCAGCTTCAAAATATCCCCTGGAATCAGCTCAGTTTTCTGTTGAAATTTCACAGCTATACTTCGTCCAATCTTGTTTTCTTCTTTTTATTCCCACAGATATGGATCCTAAGAGCTCCCTAAAAATCCCCTGGCTGGATAATGTCTGTATCATTCTTCTCAGGGAATTCAACCTATGAGAACAGGCTTTCTGGGAGAAAGGATATTCAAGCTGAGAACTGAAGTGGGTGTGTATAAGAATGTATACAGTAAGTACCAACGGCTCATTCAGTTGGGGAGTAGGAGGTCTGTGCATGTGTACGCATGCTAAAGTGGAGTGATGGTGGGGAAGAGCGGCAGTATGACAGAAAGAGCTGGAAAAGCAGACTTACCTAAATCACAAAGGAGCTTGTAATCTACCTTGAGGAGTTTGGGGCCTTAGATGCCACTGGTAGTACTACAGATGTGGGTACCAGGCACCGTTCATTGATTAAAAGGGCTAGGTGGGAGCTCTCTGCCAGATAGAATTCCAGAATATAAGTGGAGCCAAATTTCATTCAAATAGTAAAGATACTACCATTTCTTGAAGTATGATAGCACTTAGCCAACAACAAATGTTTGCAGATAGAAATGATCGCTGAGTGATTCCAGAGTTTTTAACTACCCAGTTCTTCATTAGAAGTCCATTTCACTGTTGACTTACCCAGCAGGATTTTGGAAAATGTTTTTACTCTATTGGGACCATGTAGCCTTCTACTCTTATGGCTTGCATGCAAATGGCACCCACAGGGGAAATTCTACCGCACATCGTCAGTTCTCAGATATGCAGCCAGATCACTGCTGTGCTTTATTAAAGGCATAAATCTGAACTTACGCTGAATATGTACAAAGGAAATTTGATTTGTACATCTTTATAACATCAAAAACTTACTCTAGTTTCCAAAGGCAACCTATTTACTGTCTCATTAGAGGACCAGCACCACAGTAATATTTTCTAAGAGTGGGTGTCACTGACAGGTCTGAGTTCCCTATGTTTTAAAGGCAGTGGAGAATGCGACATAATCATAAATCACATCCAAGCTAATACCTCCTTCTTCAGTTGTCAACAATGTATCAATATGGAAAAAGTGCTGATTTTATTATTATAAAAATACAGTTAAAAATTAAGTTTTTTGGTGAGGAAAATAAAGCCTCTTTAAGTATTTAGAGGAACTAAGTAGAAGGAGATGGCAGAAGGAGAATGAAGGGAGGGAGGAAAGTCAAAGGGTATCTATCTTTATTTGACTGGAGAGAAAAAATAACGATGTTTTTATAAAGATTTGAATACACACTTCGAAAATCTGCCACCAGCAAAAAGCCAACAGAGTCACTTTGATACTGGACTCAGCTGGAAGTAGCAAGCCCCGTTGACAGGTTGTTAGCCCTACTGGTTGGATGTATCCAGGAGAGAACAATGTTTGTGTATGGAGTTTCATAAACAGAATTGGAAGGCACAGTGATATTTTGTGGTCTCGCTCAACACGAGGGAAGCTATTTCTCACCGATGTAGTAGGCCAGTGAGTATTAGTCATATGTTCCCACCTACCTGCAGTGGAGGCTGGGAAATGTGATCTGTGACCGTGAAGCCACTTCTCAATGTCATTTCTATACTCTGGTAGTTTGGGGAGTTGCAGTTAACCCTTCCACATGAGCCATCACTGTCCTCAGAAAGTAGCAACGGATCCCCTTTTGATTTACTTTTCTAATAATTTCTGCACTGAAATGCGAACATCTAATCTATATCCAATCTTCTACATTTAGAAAAAAATTATTATATTCAGCTCAATTAAATAAAGATCACTGTACTAAATATTATAGGGATCTGGTGTTGTTGGTCTCAATGTTAAATTCCGTGAATAAGATATTATTAGGGTCCTCAGGGAACTCATAGGAATATATTCTAATAAAACTCAATTTCAATACAATGTAATAAGTGCAAGTCTCTTTTAAGAGTGCTGGAAGGTTATTCTTCCTATAAATATTTTCAAATGCTTTATTTATTGATTTGTTTTAGAGAGAGAGAGAAAGAGAGAGAAAGAGCATCCCCAAGAGCAGGGGGGCAGGCAAAGAGGGAGGAAAGAATCGCAAGCAGACTCTGCCCTCAGCAAGGAGCAATGTGGGGTCTGATGTGGGGCAACATGGGGCTCGACCCCACAATCCTGAGTTCATGACCTGAGCAGAAACCAAGAGTCAGCTTCTTAACCGACTGAGCCACCCCAGTCCCCCTATTCTTCCAAATTTTAATGAGGCGTCATTCATTAGAGGCTCAGATACACTTGTACCGACATTGGAATTAAGTTTATGTCACGTGTCAAGAAATGAAACAAACTTCATAAGATTTTACTGTATCTCTAAAGTGTAACCATGTAGAGAACTTTACACTGCATTGAAAATATCTGATTTTGGAGAAAGCTCTTCTCAATTCTGTCTTTCCAAAGTGGAAAAATAGCATCCAGGCAGACACGGAGTAGCTAATGTCGTTTTTATTCCATAACATAACACATGCAGTTAATCTTCTATTGACAGCTAATGATTGATATTTTGCCTTAAGATTTAGTTCCAGAAGTTTTCTGCACTAAGGAGTTTGACGTCCACCCAACAGCACAGCCACAGCACGTACAATAAACACTTCAACTTTCCTGTATGTACACGCACGCTCTGTTCTTCAGGGGCCTCCACAGCAAGAATTATGACTCCTCATTCCACTTTCGTACTTTTTGATAAAGAAACAAATACATTTTTGGATCTTCATATGGAATTAGGTAATGTAATGGAAAGAAATTAAACCCCAAAGTCCTGGGTCTGCCATGGTGTGACCTGAAATATGCATTTAACCATTCTGTGTCTTCGTTCCCTCATGTGTGAAATAGAGCGTCTGAGGAATGAAGCTTCGATGCCCTACGTATTTTGTTGAGTTAGTCTATTATTCTAGTACATTTCTGTGTAATTATGTTGTCTATGCAGGGAATTCCAATGTAAAAAAAAAAAAAGTCCGGTAGATATAGGCTATAGCCCTTTCGTTATTTAGATATAATTTACCTACTTGTTCAACTTGGAAATCAGTTGTTTACTCTACATTCTATTTATGCCTTCAGTTTCTTCTGTGCTTTATCTTTCTTATCTCCATAAATACAAATTATCGACTACCTGAAACTAACTTCAGAAGCTACAAGCTTAGAAATTGCACAATTCTTATGTTTGGCAATACTCTAAGGAGGAAGATAATGTATCGAAAATAAATAGGCTTGGTTTTGGGAATGCTTCCAATTTCGAATCCTTGGCAGGGTTGGACTTCCACTGGAAAATAAAATTAGCCAAAGGTCTAGCTCAAAATCTTTTGAAAGATAAAGCTATGGGGATTACTCTAATGTATCCAAGGTGTCCCTGTGCTTTGCATACAGCTAATAATAAGCTCCCTGGAAAATATGATGAAGACACTGGCAGATTATCAAAGTTCAACAAAAATCAGCTTCATGCACGTCTAAGACTACCATTTCCAAAACAGATTGGTGGATTTTAGGTTTATTGTTTCATTTGGAATGTTAAGTTTGGGAGTGTGGGAGGCATTTTTCATAATCACAGGGAAAGGGACAATAAGCTTTGCCTCCCACATTCAGTGTGTATCCTCCTGCTGTTTTATCTTAGCATCTGAAATTCAAAGTAGCTTCCTCCAAAGCAAAAGGCCACCCAGGAGCTGGAATGAAAGGAGCACGCGGAGGAATTTGCGGTGAAATTTGGCCACAGTCCCTGAAAAGCCCCCCTTCCTGTATTTTTTAAGAGTGTTGGGTAATCTTTGCGTGCTTAAAATGTGGTCGATGTTCTACCCACCAGACTCGGTCTTGAGGAATTCTGGAGCAGCACTGTATCCTTCTCAGAGTGATTGGACCTCAGCAGTGACTGAAGGTATGACTTGCCTGTTCCAAAGTTCGGAGGAACTAATGAAAATTTTTCAGATCATGAGAATTTCCCTAGTAATCCAGCTACATCTCAGATTCATCAAAAAGGGTTGAAGTTTCATAACTGAATAAACTCCCTTTCTTTTCAGGAATTAAATAACTTCCAGCAGTCATTTTCAACTAAGGAGATGAAATGAAGGTTGAATCAAAGTCACCTGTGACACTTTTTCAATTCACACGCTCTCTCCTCTCAACGGGCCCCGTTTTCTCCCCTAGATTCTAGCACATTCTCGCCTGCAGGGCAGCAGGGATAGAATCTGCCCTGTGATCAATAGCTCCTTATAAGAGCGGGTTGTAGCTCCGGAATACTGGGGTGGGGAAGAGGTGGAGAAAGAGCTCTGTTGTTTTGGAGGAACCATTCTCCACAGTGTCTCTAGCTCTTCGAGGATTTGTGAAGTTAGTAATGGAGACCCACAGGCGACGTTCACTATTTTTTAAAACAACCTTGTAGCTACTGACAATAAAAGCTGCTCCCGCTGCTGGCTGAAACCGTATCTCTTGTCTTCAAGCTAAAATTATACCAACTCACGGTGATGCGGTAACTGTTGTAAGCTGTGTGGGAGCTCTGATCAACACCTGCATGTGTCCTTGATGAATAGAAATGGAAAGCACGGATTTCTATTTAATCAGTCTAGTCATTTGATGGATTATTTCAAAACATGGGACACAGAGGAAAAATAATTGAAGGGCATGTGCCACTAAAATGTTTGGAAACCACTGACCTCAAAGTAGGTTTCACACAAGAGAAATGTCTGTTGATTTTTCCTTAATCAATAACTTTCTTATTAATAGTAACATCTATAAATACATCACTACGTATATATGTACATATGTATATAATATATATTATATATGTATGTGCACAGATTAGTATTTTGTTCTATAATAGGTAGGACTGAAGAAAGAAGAACAAATCTATTAAGGATGGAGTTCTTTATATATTGACAGCTGTAATCATTTATTAATTTTAATTATGATCTTCTAAAATTATTCATGTTTGATTAATCTCCAGTAAATTTGAATTCCACACCCTTGATCTTCCTGGAATGGGTGCTGTGGGTGGTGAGATCGTGGGAGGCTCAACTTCAGAATGCATTTTTACAAAATTAATATCATCATCAGTAATTTCTGGGTCTTACATAAGCTATGAATGATTGACCTGAAAAATATATCTGGGAATATGATGCTTATTAACATAGTTCTTACTGCTTTTTGTATAATGAATGATAAATGAAAGTTTGGACACTTGGGTGTCTTTCTTTCTGCAGTAGTAGCAAGAATTTCTACCAGGAAGCTGCCATTAAGAAAGTCATCACTAAGGAAAGAAAATTACGGTGGGAGACCCTGAAAGCTACCAGCTTTTAACTTTTGGGGAGCAGCAGAAATCTATTTGTCCTTTTTCTATTTCCTTCCTAATACCAATTAGAATTGAAGGGGGGAAGGACAAGGGTGGCAGTGCTTTGTTACATAGCAGTGAGGAATAAGGGCATGAGAAGTGTGACATAGGATCCAGATGAGCACATATCTGGATCTGTTGGTTTGATCTTTTTTTTATAATAATATTTTTTATTATATTATGTTAGTCACCATACAGTACATCCCTAGTTTTTGATGCAATGTTCCATGATTCATTACTTGCATATAACACCCAGTGCACCATGCAATACGTGCCCTCCTTACTACCCATCACCAGCCTATCCCATTTCCCCACCCCCCTCCCCGCTGAAGCCCTCAGTTTGTTTCCCAGAGTCCACCGTCTCTCATGCTTCATTCCCCCTTCTGATTACCCCCCTTTCTTCTTCCCTTTCTTCTCCTACCGATCTTCCTACTTCTTATGTTCCATAAATGAGTGAAACCATATGTTGGTTTGATCTTTAACGTATCGGTGAGAAAACAATGGAAGGAGAAGGCTGACCTGCTGATTTCCCTTCATGGAAGAAAGGTGTCTTTTAATTCTGAATCAAGTGCTATTCTAGAAGAATTCCACTTTTTAAGGCGATAGCCAACAGGTTCTTGAGGCTCCGGGTCATACTTTCAAGTTGCTAGAACAGAGAGAAAACATGCATGATTGATATCAACCTCAGTTCATTCCCATATTTAGTTAACATTATTTCAGCACTCTTGGAGGGATGGTGGGCTGTACTGTTTATCAGTTAGTTATCATTGTGACTCCTCAGTCAGATTTTGACACAAGGAGATCGGACAGAGAAAGAAAGAAAGAAAAGAAAGGATGTAAACCTTTGCACTATGTGAAATAATATATGAATTCATCTTTTGAAATCCCTTTTTCATCCCTGCCTGTTTCCATTATAAAGCAGGACTAATAGTTGGAAACTTGAAAGCAGTTTGACGTCTGTCCCTCTTCACGTGTAGAATATCTCCTCTCCATCAGTGGGCCATCTCTCTAGACAGAGGAAGCCCATGGCGCAGGAACTTGAGACCCAACATACCATAGACCCTTCTGTGAGCCGTCTAGTCGGACAGTTCAGAACAAAGTCAGGAGGCGACTTCCATGTTTACATGTGCTCTGAGAGTCTGACAAACAATTGCAGGGACAAGGCAGAGATCACTGTTCCTTGGTCAACAATTCCAAAGTTATCTTCACCTCGCTTTGAACTTCTTTGTGAATTTTCTATCCTTTGTCCTCTTCCTCCCCATTACAGTACTTAGCCAGCGCTCTGCACACACATCAGCCTCTCAAAAGTCATGAGCAAGTTGGACGTAAGTTAAATTTGAAGTAGTGGGTTGGAAGGGGGGGGAGGGTCACCCACATGCTCCACTTGGATCTGCCGTGGGAAACATAAGTGCTGGAGGTATTGCCACTGCTTTCTAAAGCCCTGTTTCTGGTGCTAAGGCAAGTCCATTCCTGCAAGGGCAGGACTCCTCTCGTAGATGACTTTGGCCTGCAGACTCCGGAGGCCTGGCTTAAACCTTTAGAGCTGTGCTGCGGTGTGAGACTCTTCCTACCAACCCTTCTTCCTTTCCCTCTCCTTCTGCTGGAGTCACACCTGCAGCCCACTCCGAAGCCTTTCCCTGCCTCCTCCAGCTTCCCCTGCTTGCCCCTCACAGGGTTATTCTCCAGCTAATCTCTTGCTGTCTAACCCTATCTTGGCATCTTCTTCTCAGAGGACATGAGTGAACACCGTGGGAAGTCGACTTTCTCCCATGTGTTAGAGCTCTAAATCTGAATGTAAATAAGGTGTTAGGGAAAACCAAGGCAGATATCCAAATGGGATTCCAAAATGTGCTTGGCCACCCTCCCTCTCCCTTAACTCTTTTACCACTTCCCAGCCCTGGAGCAAGGATTAGCCAACTTTGTCATAAAGGGCAATATAGTAAATGTTTTATGCTTATGGGTGATAAGGGCTCTGCACAGCTACTCAACTCTGCTATTGCTGTGAAAAGCCACCATAGGCCATACGTAAAGGAATGGATGTGTCTGTGTGCCTGTGTTTATTTAAAAAACAGGAGGCAGGGCATATTTGGCCTGTGGGCCATAGTTTGCCGACCCCTGGTCTTTCAAGTACACATCAGAGATTTCCTTTGGCTGACTTATTCAGTCATTTATTTAGACCTCTGGAATTTGAGAAGATCTTTTAAGCTAGACAGAACAGGAGGATCTGTGTTCTGTACTGGCATCTGCTCCTTTAGAAAGGCCTCACTCTGCAGTCAGCATGGAAGCCTCTCTTCCCAGGGGGTCTCGCGGGGGCGGGGGGGGGGCCCATGAAACCCGTTCCTCAGCTCTTTTTCATTTTGCTTGCAAATTGCTAAGCACTCCACTTCCTATTCTAGCAAATGAAGCTTTATTTTGTTGTTGTTGTTGCTGGAAATTTTAAAAACCGAAATATAATAAGAGCATGACTGATCTTATAAAAGCTTCTAGCAACTACAATAGGAGTCACCATGGCAACTCACATTTTTTTTGGATTAAAGCATTTTGGAGTGGGAGCTGATGAGGAAAAAAAAAAGTGTTGCATGCGGCCAACTGAGGTTTTGACTTTAGCTAGAAAAATACCCCAAAGTTATCCCAGAGGCATAGGAATTGGGGGGGAAAGAAGCAGAGCTGATAAAATGTCCCAGGGCTGAGAACAAACTCAGGTAGGAAGTCAACTGATCAAACAGCCAAATACTCGGAAGCTACAGGTGAGATGGGAAGATTTTACCTCGTTGAGTATGTTTAACTGGTGGTGAACATGGATATTGTGTGATTAATGTTTAAATGCTTACTGTGGCTTCATTGATATCCCTGCTTGGATGTCCCCTTGATTGTACCATTCTCAAAGAAAAGATGTAGACGGGGGCACTGGGCCTGTTTGGATTGCCTTTGACACTTGTTCCAAACTCCAAGACACGATGAAAGATATTGGCCTCCCTTCTTGGATGTGGGGTGGTGGCAACGGAACCCTTGGCTCCACCTCCTGAGAGAGATCTTCGGCTCAGAATGGATCTCCACACCATCCCTCTGTCTCCTGGCACTTCACCCTGATCCTTTGTCCTTCCCTCCTTCTTTGTTCTTGTTGAGGACTCAGGCAGAAGCGACGCTGCAAAATAAGCAATAGTTGATAAAGCTTCATTTACACGGAGCCTCTTATTAAGGATGCTGACAGTGTGCAGTAGTTTTAATGAAGAGTCCAGAGTTGTGAGGGTTAATCATCAGGTTAGTGATAAAATAGTATATAACAAATAGAAATCATTAGCAATAACAATCACAGTTCCAAAGGGATGGATTGAGGATGACCGCCATGGCTACTACAATAATGATGAAATGCGTATCATCTCATTTGCTTTTCGCAGCATCGTCTGTAGTTGTCATTTTACAGATCAGAAAATTTCGTCTCAGAGTTTAATTCTGATGACACGATTCAACCAAGGGCATAAAACTGAGAATTCACAGAATGGAAATTGTTGGCTAGTCTGGCTTCCGGTGGCTGGGACAAGTGTCTAGGCTCAGCATCCTGGAGCCAGATGACCAGGGCTTGAATCTCCATTCTATGCCGTGCATAGTAAGTTACTCAGCTTCTCTGTGTCTGCCGCACAGGGTTGCTGGGAGGATTAAGTGAGCACTGTTTGGAGAATGTTTAGAATCACTTTTGGCACATGCACTACATCAGTGTTTGTAAAATAGACAAATATACCACATGGCTTTCAGGAAGTTGAATACGTTAGCTGACCTGATCTTTCTGAGCTTCATTTTCTATTGAACTGTAAAATGGAGATAGTAATAGTACTTATGTTATAGCTGCTTACTGGGCTAATTGAACTTCATGTAAAGACCTTACTACAATGCCTGGGATTTATTAAGGGCTCTATTCTGGTAGCTCTTGAAGTAGCCAGGGTTCCCTAGCAAACAGAACAAACAAGATGTGTGTGCGTGTGTGTGTGTGTGTGTGTTACATGCATATATGTATATACACCTATGTGTATTACATATGTGTTACGTATATATATATCTACTATAATGAGTTGCCTTATGCAACTATAAAGACCGAGAAATAAGCCCAATATCTGCAGTCAGCAAGCCGGAGAACGAGTAGTGTAAATTAGAATCTGTGTCTGAGTCCAAAGGCAGAAGATCTATGGCCCAGCTCAAAGACGTCAAGCAGAAAACACTCCTTCTTATTCAGCCTTTTATTCTATTCAGGCTTCAATGAGCACCACTCACATTAGGGAGGGAGATGTACTTTGCTCTGCCTGTCGATTCAGATGTGAATTTCATCCAGAAACACACTTGCAGACACACTCAGAAGTAATGTTTATAATGGACTGAATGTTTATGTCCCTCCAAAATCATATGTAAATACCTAAACCCCAAGATGATGGTTTAAGAGGTGGGGGCTTTGGAAAGGTAATTAGGTCATGAAGGCAGAGTCCTTGTGGACGGTATTAGTACCCTTGTGAAAGAGACCCCAGAGAGAGAGATCCCTTGCCCTTTCACCAAGAAGACAGCCAGCCATCTAGGAAGCAGGTCTTCAACAGACACTGAATCTGCTGGTGACTTGATCCTGGACTTTCAGTCTCCAGAACTCTGAGGAATAAATTTCTGTTGTTTATAAGCTATTCACTTTATGGTATTTTTGTTCTAGCAGCCCGAATGGACTATGACAGTGTTTAACCAAATATGTAGGTACTCCATGGTCCAGTCAAGTTGTTAGATAAAATTAACCATCCACATTAATATGGTTGTTTTTACTACTGTTGTATTATCTTATGTGGAGGCAAAATCTATGCAAGCACATCAGTCAGACTAACATTGAACTGTAGTCAAATGTACATGGTTAATATGGAGGATAATACGTATAATATCTAAAATTTCTTAGAACACTCATATTATTCAAAGATTAATCTGCTTGGCTGAAAAACAATTTCAACTATATTTTAAGGGCATCGCTTTTTATAGATATGCATCTCATTCAGGCGTTAGACACCTTGAGAGTAATGGGTTGACCCAAAAGACAGTGGTCTCAGAATAGACCGATGTATAAACATATTAGGACCTTCCTTAGGTGTTGGCATTTTAATGCATCAGTTGGACAGCAGGCTTTGCAAACTGCTAAATTAAGACAGAGATCTTGCAGCACAAAGCACCTTCGCATGTGAGGGGAACTTGTGAGAAGTCACAGGTGGTTTGCTAAAAAGGACCCAGAGGAAATTCCTAAGACCTACAGGAGAGCCAGGCTGCAAGAGCTGAGCACAGCTCCCTCAAGCTGCCACAATGAGTGTCAACCTGCAGCCCTGTAACCCGGGAAGACAAGGGGCTTGTGCCATGATCGCCCCGCCTTCCCTTCCAGCTTTCTCTATGTCTCCTCCCTTGTATTTCCTTCACTTATGCTGAACTTCCGAGTTCTACCAGTTAGCCAGGCTCAGCCTTACTTTCAGTCCCGTGCACAAGCCACTCCTTTCAGTGGGAGTCATTCTTTGCTCACCCCTGGTTAACTGCTTCTCATCCTCTGTCTTAGCTGAGGTATCATTTTTCTCACTAGGGTTTCTGTGATGGCCCAGATGAGATTAGACCTTGCTGAGATATGCCCCAAGAGCATGTATGTTCCCCTCTTATAGCACCATCTTTCATTTAATTATTTTTCTGACTATATTTTTTAGTCACTACATGTACTAAAGGCAGGACCCATTTTCACTCTATATTCTCAGTTCTTACCACAGTGCCTGACATATAGTAGGACTTCATTAAATGGCATATCTAATTGAATTTATGATGTATTGATTGTAAGACACATCAGTATTTCATATACCGCTAGAGAAAAAAAAACCCTTCCAATTACCTATGACATAATGCTTTTTTATCATTGAGCATTTTTGTTCTATATTTGCTGGAAGATGTTATTGAGTCTAATTTAGACATAGGTTTTTATGATATATTACTCTTGTACACATATGAAAGGAAGAAAGTGAAATAAATTTGTTAGTATGTTTCATAAATGCTTTCATATTTAGAATCTGAGTTTTCTGATTTATTTTATTGTATTTTTTATTGTGGGAAAGTATACATGTACGTGACATGAAATTTAGTATTTTAACTCTTTTTTAAGTGGACAGTTCAGTGGCATTCAGCATATTATCATCATTGTGAGATTTATTTTTTAAGACTTTAGGTATTTTTATTCTTCCTCTCACAAATTATTAGCCTCTTTGCCATCAAGAGCGTCGGTGATAGGACATCTTAAAAGGATGATCCACTATTGTCTCTGAGGATTTGGTACAAATTTCACAACATCCCTCAAGTATTTATATACACATGGCCCAGCAATGACAGCCCCACCACGGCTGTAGGTGGACCAAAGTGATTTTAGGATGTATCCCATTTCCAGAGATGTGAAAAGTGAAAAAAAGGAGGACAACAAACATGGCATTTGCCAAATAAATACTGTGAACTATGTAAATATATGTAAGAAGGTCTAACACATATTTATGTAGGTAGGTGGTAGGTAAATAACAATAATATCTTGTGCTAATATGTGTGTGAAAAATGAGAAGTTCACATCTGATGGCTTGCAGACCTCTTTGAGAGCTTTGGAGGTCAAGGCAGGAGTGTGGCACGATGTACCCTCCTTTTCCTCCTGCTTCTCCACCTCTCTAGGGTGGGGTGAGAAGAGGGATGCGGCTTTTACTTTTGTGAAAGAAACTTGGCTGTCTCCTTGTTTTGAGCTTGCACACTTTTTTCTTCATATCTTACCCTCTCACTGTAACATGCGACTGAATTTATCCACAATGACTTAGGGTCTTGATTCTGTTTAGGCTTTAGGGCACCATACATTTTAGTTAGTCAAATCTTTATTTTGTAAAAGAGGAAATTTGATATCCACAGAGGTAAGAAGCAAACTTTTCCTAGTCACATGTAGACAAATACAAAGCAGAATAAATGGAGTGCACACTGCAGTGTAAGGTCACGGGCTAGGCCTAAACTCACGTACGTTCATCCATAATACATTGGGCTGAATTCTGTCCTTCCAAATTCATATGTTGAGGCCCTAATCCCTGGTACCTCAAAATATAACTATGTCTGGATACGGGTTCTTTAAAGAGGTAGTTAGGGCTAAATGAGCCTCTTAGGTAGACCTAGTCCAATCTGACTGATGTCTTTATAACAAAAGATTGGGACATACAGAAAGAGACACAAAAGATATGGCAAGAAGGTTGCCATCTATAAGCCAAGGAGCAAGGACTCAGAGGAAGCCAACCCTGCCAGCACTTTGATCTTGGACTTCCAGCCTTCAGAACAATGAAAGAATTTTTTATTGTGTAAGACTCCCTCTTTGTGGCACCTTGTTATGGCAGCTTTAGCAAACTAATACATCTTGAGGGAAGAGAAGAGGGGATTCAGAAAGATAATTACAAATGAAGGAGCAGGAATGCACTGGAATATCCTTAATAACTTACAGCAAGATTAGGCTATTGGTAGAGTTCAAGGAGTTTCAGGGGAAGCCAAACCCTCCCTCGAACCACAACACTCTTCTTCCCAAGGCACTCAAGGAAGAGATGAGCCAAGAGCAAGTCTACAACACGTGGTGGGTGGCTAAGCATGGCTTGGTGTGGAATGCCATTATAGAACTCTGGTCTGCTGGGCGAGGAAGTAGGATGAGGGCTTCTTTCCTTGCAGTGAATTTGCACGTGTTGTAGCCCCTGGTTGGTTATGCAAGAGGACAGTATACACAAGAGAAGAAAATGGTATTCTTGGCAGTTTCAGGTTTTTATTTCTTCTTGAGTAAGTCTGAGCTATTTATATTTCTCTATAAAGTCATTCATTTCATCAAGATTTTAAAATTTATTAGTCTCCTGATTGTATGGATTTTTCTTTTCTAATTAAAATAATACATCTTCTGTATTCATTATAGACCTTTTCTCATATATTGTTTTAAATTCTCTTTTAGAAAATTTAAATCCTTCTCTTGTATTTGGTTCCCTTGGAATCCTCAAAACATTTGCTCTCACGTACTGGCATGGCCTCTTAACCTGTGCTGTCATGTGGGTTTCTCCATGATGTAGAGATCACATTCTTTCCCAGCTTATCCCTGCTTCTTGTGGTAGATCACTTTCAGACTTCTGCTCTTCTTCTGGTCCTCATCCTTATGCTCTGTTCTCCTGACCTGCATAGGATGTCTTTAACTTGCTTGTTGTTGCCTCTTCCTTGAAGGGAATAAATGTACACCTGGTGCTTATAAACAAATACAGTGTATGTATTGCCTTTGACCTCACTCACCAACCACTTGAGTATTTGTTCTGTTGGTTCCATCTTAGGTACATGACAAGAGAAGAGAAAATTGTCACACATGGTCTTCATTTCCATTTCTGGAGTTTGATAGCCTTTTGCCTAAGGCAACCCCACGGAAGTTCAACATGTGATACCCCTCCTTGAACTCCCCCACTTCCTTTTGTAATACATCGAATCAGTGCACTAGGTGAAAAAGAGAAGTACTCAGAATATGCTACTCCCCTGGCTCTTTTCATGCCCACGCTTAAGACATGTTCCTACTTTCTGGCCCGTTATTTTCTGAGTGTTGCATTCTCTAGATGGATATAGAAAGAGGGGTATCATATCCCCGGGGAAGGAGAAGCATGGCGATATCATCTTGTTTGCCTCGAAAAAATAGAATCCAGGCAGCGACAGGTTTCAGGCTCAATGTGTTGGTTCATATCCTTCTAAGTGGGGCAAACAGTGAGGAAATAAAAAGATATGTTCCTTTCCGCTATCTAACTTTTGCAGAACGACAGATCTGCTTTCTTTTCAGAAGCAAAATACGTGTGGGATACTAGTTGTATCTCCCAGTCCCATTTCATCATTTTAATTCTGGTTTTAGGCTATTGTACAAGTTTCCATCCTTTTCTCTGACTTCTAAGTGGCAGTCAGGTTTGTCATTTTGCTTCTGACATATTCACAGTGTCTGGAATACCCTAGGTGCTCAACAAATAATTCACTTCATAAATGGAGGAAGATCACCATTGTTATATGACTGGGTTATTAGGACAATTAGCTAGAATAAATTTTTAAATGAGGCTTCACTATTAAGGTTGGTTTCATTAAATTCTAGTGCCAATTTTATTTTCTTCCTATTTAGTAAATGTGAATATATAACAGAAGCTAATAGGGGCGGCCGGGTGGCTCAGTTGTTTAAGCATCTGTCTTCAGCTCAGGTCACAATCTCAGCATCCTGGAATTGAGCCTTGCATTGGGATCCCTGCTCAGAGAGTCTGTTTCTCTCTCTCCCTCTGCCCCTCCTCCCTCCACCCCTTGTGCTCTCTCTCTCCCTTTCTAAAACAAATAAATACAATCTTTAAAAAACATAACAGAAGTTAATAACTTGATCTGGAAATTTTGATATGTAAGAAATTGTATTAGGATCGATCATTTTTTTTCACCAACATGTATCGAGTGTCTATTTGGGTTAGCACTGCGGCATGATAGAATTCTTTTCAGCTAGGGATTTGGGGATGGCTATGTAAATATGAAGAGCACAGGTTCAATATACAAATACATTTTTATATTAGGAGTAATTACAATGTATTATGAAATATAATAGAGTAATATAAAATGTACAATGAGATATGGAAAGAGTGACATTTGAGTTACGTTACGGGGTCTTTAGAGAAAATCATGAAGGTTATGAGTTTTGAAGGATGAAGATCTAAGAGGAAGAGCATTTCTGGGGAAGGTAGTAATATCCAGAGTCTCGAACAGTCAGGGAGTTATATGTACTTAAAGGTGATTGAAAAAAGAGGGTGAAGGCTAAGTGGAAGGGCCTTGAAAATGCAGTTATTTGTGGATCACTGAGGATAATTTTCCTTAGAATGCATGGATGGTACTAGATTCAGAAGACTGGTGGACCATAGACCAGAGTGATGATGACTGAGTTAGATAAGTGAGTGTGGGGCTGTAAGAAGTGCCTGTGGACAAGAGTTATATGATTGGATAAAGCTTCCTTCACGGAAATGGATTTAAAATAGCACTGGATAGGTTAGAAGAGAAAGTGCTGAGAGAATTACTGTGTACTTATGGAAAGAGGTGTGTGTGTGTGTGTGTGTGTGTGTGTGTGTGTGTGTGTGTGTGATGAGAGCACACTGGACCCAGAGTTTGAGCAGCGTCGTTGCTTCACGGACAGCATTTGTTTGGTAACTTGGAGTCATGGCTTAAAACACTGGCTCAACTCCAAGAGAGGGAAAGTACAGATAAAATTAAAGCATAAACCAAGAATACTTGGAGAATAGAACAAAATGAACTACCAGGGAAATTGCTGGGAAAGCATGACCACGGATTTTCAAGGACTCTGAGCTGTCATCAGAAGAGTGATGTATTGAGGGAACATAGAACCTTAAATAGTAAATATAATTGGAAAACTATTAAGAAAGGGGTACAGAAGAAGAGTATGTCCAGGCAAGCAGGATGTGAGGATTAGGATGCTAAAATCGTAAAGAATAGGCATTCACTTTTATTCACAGTGCAGGCCTTATCTCTAGGAACTTATATAAACCCCATCATTGACTGTACCAAACCTTTCCCGCTTTATTCGAAATCAAATTCCGCCCCCTCCAATGTTGGTTTCATTTCTTGCATCCCCTGCATGTGCCCTTTGGCCTAATGTAGGTTTTCTAAACCTTTATTTCTTCATACTGTTATTTAGTAGTGGTATCCATTGCCATGAGCTCTGCAACAATTTAAATGGTGATTAAATAGGTGTGCGTGTGTCCACGCGCACACGCACACAGAGGTAATTTTAAAATAACTTTTTCATTTAAATCAAGAAATATAGTATACTCAAAAATGTTCTTGAGATTTTATTTGTATAGGTGTTCAAATGTCCAGTGGGGGTAGATATAAAAAAATTTGCACTATTTTGCCATATCTTTTAGCTATGCAAATCACTTGCCAGCCCAAAGGGACTATTTATAGTGCTGAGATAGCTCTCAAGGATGATAAAGAATCATCATTATCCCAGGTAGTAGTTATTTGCCACTGGACATAGTGAAAGGGACCAAGGATATGATAAGGCTCAGAATTTTTCCTTAATGTAATTTCACATCTGGACTTCTTTCGAGAAAGACATGCACTGCATTATAACAAGCCCTAGAAGCCACAGTGGAAAGATGACCTAGTTCTGTTGGGGTAGAGATGAGGGGGAGAATAAAGGGGTGGGGGAAATCAGAGCTGCTTTTTTATCTAAGAAGTATTTAAGATTGTATTTAACATTTAAACACAATTTAAAAAGAAACAAAAATAGCAAGGTAAATCTTATTGTTACCAGATGTCAGATTAATGGATTAACGTAGGTTAAATTCTGAGTGTCCTGATAACTTTGGCAAAATGGAAGATATGTTGGTTTCATGTTGTTCTATAAAGGAAATAGTACCAGCCCATCAGCAGAAACAAACTTCGATGGCACAAATTCAAAAAAGGCATCCATTGTGTGGGTCTTTACATAAGGGCTATGGGATAGCATACCTGGCGATGTTTTCAATTAGAATTTTGCAAAGAACACATCTATATTGTTCAAAATGGAGTTTTGTGTATCTATTATCTACAAAGGTTAAGGAAATAACAGTAAAGAATCACTCAAAGAAGGCATTTCTGCAGGAAAATGAGATGGATTCAGGAATATTACTTCTTAATGGTAGTAATGCGGGGATTAACTTTCTTAATGCAGGCATTAGAATCTAGGGAAATGCCTAGATAAAATGCCCATTATGTTATTTCTCCAACATTTCAGGTGCTTAAAATGATCCCTTCACAAATGCTCAGAACTGGCTTTTGGTATTTATCTGATGAGGCCCTGGAGTAGAGCTACTGTCAAATAAATACCATTTATCGGTTGGAATGGAATTCTCATGCTTGATTCAGGAGTGGAGCATTCTAGTAGTTCTCACCTCCATCTGCCTCTGTGACATTTCTCTTTCTTGCCTTGTCACCTGCGGCTGTTTGAACTTGATTTTCCTTCTGCCCCTTCTTTAAATGTTGGTGTTTTCCCTGTTTTCTTCTTTTTTTTTTAAATTAACATATAATGGATTATTGGTTTCAGAGGTACAGGTCTGTCCTTCATCAGGCTTACGTAACACCCAGTGTTCATTACATCACGTGCCCTCCTTAATGTCCATCAACCAGTTATCCCATCCCTCCACCCCTCTCCCCTCCAGCAACCCTCAGTTTGTGTCCTAAGATTATTTACTGCTTTATTCTCACTGTGTGAACTCTCCCCGAGACAGTGTATTCATTCTCTTCAACGACCGTGCATGTGCTGATAATATCTCAGGCTGTATTTCCAGTTGAGGTATCTCTCCTGAGAGTCAAGCTTCTCATTCCTACTGCATCTCCATGCGGCTATCCATATAGATAGATATCGCCCGCTCTGCTTCTTCAAAATTAAACTTACCAGATTCACTCTCACCTTGATGTGTCTTTAACTGATACCATTATTCGACCAGTCATACAAGGGAGCCACCCATCTGGGAATCATCTAGGTTGTGTGTCCTTTTCTCATCTTTCATATCTTACTTTACAAAATACTGTCAATTTTCCTCTTCTTCCTTTGCAGTAATTGCCTTCTTCCAGATACTAATAAAAATTAAATGGAACTATTTTAATAACAATCCCCTCCTCCCCCCCATATACATATATATATAGCACTAGACTGAAGCCCCTTAATAACGTGGATCTTTGTCTCATTTTTGCTTCTTGGCACTTATTTCTGTTGCTAAATGTTTATTGAATGGATGTGTAATGGGACAAAAAAGTAATTGAATTATGAATGTCCCTATTTTGGGGCACCTGGGTGGCTCCATCCATTGAGCGTCCGACTCTCGATTTCAGCTCAGGTCATGATCTTGGGGTTGTGAGATTGAGCCCTGCTTGGGGCTCCCTGCTCAGGGGGGAGTCTGCTTGAGATTCTCTCCCTTGCACCTCCCCCTGCTCACATGCTCTCTCTCTCTCTCAAATAAATTACTAAATATTTAAAAAAATAAATGTCCCTACATTTCCTATTTTTAAAAAGAGGTTAGAGGCCTTGTCATTTCACTTATTTCTCTTTGCTCAGTTTCTTTGGAGGTTTTTGCCTTTGTAATGATGGTTCCTTGGGATTTTGTAATAGAGAATTAAGATAAGAAGAAGGAGAGCTGGAAGGGAAGTCTTCAGATAGGGCTTGCAGAACAATCACTCAGAGAACCTTTAGAGAAGTTTTGAGAAAGGTAAGTGTATTTTATGAATAAAATGAATGGGACAGAAAAGAGAGTTTTCAGAGTATGTTGCTGTGGTCAGAAAATCTCCCTCAAGTGTTGAGAAATACAAGTAGAAGAAAAGAGATCTGAAAAAACATAATTCATAATGATTTTTGGTTGCCTAATTGTGCATGTACTTGGACAAAAAAAGCCACGAATTCAGTGCAGTTACAAACAGTTAGATACATAAACATAAATGAGTGAGGGAGTGAGTGAGCGAACAGGTAAGAGCCAGACCAGCATTGTCATCTGGGGGGAGGGTGTTTCGTATCTTCAGTAGAATTACTGCAGGCTATCCCATGTAATGGGTCATAACCAGAGAATTTTGTGGCATTTGACTTAGAAGGGGCAGTTTTGATTTTCAAATTTGAAGATCGGGTGATAAGTATTTCGTAATAGTCAAGGTGCTTTGATAGAACTATATCCTGATGAGCCTATTAAAATAAATTTATATGCGAATGTGTGACAAAGCATTGAACAAATTGAGCTGTTTGATGAGATTGCTTAATATTTTCCAATTAAGTTGTATGACAAATATAATTATTTCAGTGTTAATGTAGCTGGCATGGAGCTGTGTGAGCAAGTTTTTTTTCTTACGGATAATGTTCAGCTAGTATGTGTGGTTATCTTTAATGCGCCTCCTGGTTAGGAGAGTAGAACTTATTAATTTAGCAGAGAATGATTGCCCTAGCAGAGGCCATCCAGTCACCTGGTAACTATTTAAATATACGCTGTAGCTTGGGGCCTTTAAAACCTAAGCTTGATTTTCACATCATTACCAATTAACTTTTTTTTTCTTTTCATAAGCTTATTTCTGTTCTTTGAGCACGTTTATTAGAAAAGAGCCTCAAGGAGAGAGGAGGAGTTAAGATGGAGGAGGAGTAGGGGACCCCTTTTCCAGCCGGTCCCCTGAGTCGAGCTGGATAGGTACCAGACCAGCTTGAACACCCACGGAATCAGCCTGAGACGCAGGAAGATACATCTGGATCTCTACAAATGAACATCTCCAGCGCTGAGTATTGAGGTACAAAGCGGGGAGCCATGAAACCAGGCACAGATATCGGAAGATAAACAGAAGGGGAAGAGGGAGGGACCCGCCGCGGTCGGGCTCTGGGAAGCAGTAGCCACCTGCACGGGGGAGCGGGCGGACTCGTGGCACCTGTGAGACACCAGACTGTGACCGTGAGCCGGGAGCCCGGAGCACGCGCCACCAGACTGAAGCAGAGCTCCGGTGAGCTCACTGGAACCAGACTGAGACGGGGAGCGCCGGCGGGGGGGGGGGGGGGGGGGCTGGGGGCG